>NC_138299.1:164873563-165027472 GCF_965601325.2 Salmo salar
AACAAAGAGACATACACGCACGCAGGAGAGAGAAGCTATGAACAGTAGACTAAAACGTGATTGTGGGCTTTGTTCCAAGCGGAATATCGTGCGGATAGACCGACATTTCAAGTCTGTCCATGCACTTAAGCCTGCTACTACAGAATGGAAGCGTGCTATGCAATCTAGCCGGCGTTCAACTGAGAGACAGCAGCCCGAATCATGGCAGTGTATGCAGCCTAACAACGGTGTTGCACCGCAGCTGGAGCCCTGGGAGAACCCTGGGTATTTCCAGTGTGTTGAAAGTGAGTTGTCCGTGGAGCAGCAGCTGGTAGACAAGGGTGAGCAGTCCGCGGTGGTGGATCAGCAGCTGTGGGACGAGAGTGAGCAGGCGGCGGCGACTGCGCCGGTGCAGTCAACCAGTCAGATCGGTGGTGAACCATGCTCGGAACCGAGGGAGCAAGGCTGCGTCATGGTGACTTCCACGGAGAGCGAGAGTGATGAAGGCGGCGGTGTGTCCTCCAGAATTGAAGGTTGGAGGAATGGAATTTTGACTGAATATGAACACTTTGCTATTGGTAAAAACCCTTCAGTTAAACGAATTGACAATAGTCGCACCAGTCTATCCAGAGTACGACAATTCCTCCGCTATATGTCAGAGGGCAAGGCCGATGAAGGACTGTGTTCTCTGGATAACTACAGACGTGTGTATGAGTGGTATGGTGAATGTGAAGACCGTTGTTTGGCACCATCCACGTTAAAAATGTACCGAGCTGATGTTCGAAGTTTCCTGAATTATCTTATTCAGTTCCGGCCAAAAGGTCTGCAGGCTAAAGCCAGTGGAATTCGAAAGTTGTTACTCTGCTTGGCAAAGATGGACAGGGATTCGCGGCAGAGCCAGGCAACACACAGGGCAAAATTCCGCAAACGGTGCAGGGACGAGGTGCTCAGCGCTGCGGAGTTAAGCCGGTTTGTTGAGCTAAGTAATCAAGCTATTCCTTCGGTTCTCAGTAGGCTGGAGGTCCGAGCCACCTGCGCTGATAGACGTAGGTTTGCGGCTCTCATGTCCAGCCGGTTGGCCATCTTTAATGGCACTCGACGATCCCCAGTCACCACCTTCAGTGAGAGGGAATTTACTGAAGTAACCCCGGAAAGTGGGGGTTATCAGATGTGCATTTCAAGCCACAAAACGAACTATAGCTTCGGTGAGTGCAGAGTTGTTCTATCTGAGCAGGAATACACTTGGCTTAAACGATTCCATCAGATCAGGCCTAATCTGAGTGGAATCACCTCAGACACAACACTCTTCTTTTTCACGTCCTGCGGTCAACCGTACGGCAATCTCTGTGAGTATGTGGGCCAGATATTTGCAGAGTTTGGCATTGGAAGTAAAGTCACCTTCGGTACAATTCGACGAAGCGTTGCTACATTGAACTTTAATCAAGGCTCGGTTACAGACCGGGGAACTGTGGCTGACCATATGTGTCATTCTCTGGAAACGCAGGCACGGTACTACCGGTACCATGATTTGCCTCGTAACGCCAGCCGAGCGCGGTCACTAATTGAGGGACAAATCAACCCATGATTCACTGATAAATAAAGAACATTTATTTGAAATTCACCCATGTCTTTGTGTGTCATTTGGTCACGGTTGAGAATGTATGGAGGCCTGAGGGTCTGAAATACCAGGGTGTTATGGGGTACCAGGTGCACTGAGCTGAAGAGACAGGCCGAGATAGAGGGCAGGCAGGTGGGCAGGCAGGGTAGAGAGAGTAAGCCTTGGTAACCAGTTCAATCACCAGGTACACATGCTGGACTTAGTGCAATGAGAGAGAAGTATGACTCTGTCATTGAATTGTATTGGGTTACCAGGTGACCTTGGTGGGGGGTGTGGGTCCCCCCTATGGGGTCTCCCTAACCCCCCTATGGTGGTCTCAGAGTGGGCATGTAGGTCTGTATACCCTTTAAAAATGTCACCCCTCCATAAATTGATCTATGGCGCCATCAAGCGACTTTTTAAATGTACTTATCCCACTGACATGGGACAGCAGTGGGGTGCTGAAACATGTGTCCTGGGGGTGGTGATGGCCTTTAAAAGTATTTAAAACCTTTTTAAAAAATTGGTCCTGGTAACCCAGAATAAAACCAGGTGCCCGTTTGGACTTAGTGCAATTTCTGAGAAGAAAAACATAGTCATTTTTCTGAAGATTTTTTGAAAAGCTATATAATTCCCTCTTGCTGTATCTCATTGAGTTGGGCCCTTAGGATGGTGCTCTAAGGGTGGGTATGGAGGTCCATATGCCCTCTATAAGTATTTAAAACCGTTTTTCAAAAATTGTCCTGGTAACCCAGAATAAAACCAGGTGCCCGTTTGGACTTAGTGCAATTTCTGAGAAGAAAAACATAGTCATTTTTCTGAAGATTTTTTGAAAAGCTATATAATTCCCTCTTGCTGTATCTCATTGAGTTGGGCCATTAGGATGGTGCTCTAAGGGTGGGTATGGAGGTCCATATGCCCTCTATAAGTATTTAAAACCGTTTTTCAAAAATTGTCCTGGTAACCCAGAATAAAACCAGGTGCACGTTTGGACTTAGTCTCTGAAGCGAACTGAAAAGTTGGCACTTTGTAACTTTTTTGACCAAAATCTGAAATTTTCAAATAATGATTAAAAATACTTCCTGAGGGGCTAGAGGTCCCAAATTTTGGCTCATACCCTCTCTCGTGATGGGCAACAATTAGCCCCGGGTCAGAAAATTTCGCTTCCATAGGAACATATTTTTTCGGTAAACGGAACTTTTTTTCGCAAACTTAAAACTCGATTTTCTATTATAAATTGTTATGGAAAAACGGTTTAAATTAGATGGAAATGTTCGTCTACGTGTGCCCTTTCGTGCAAAAAAACCCCCATCCTGATTGGAGTTGTACTTTTCGATTTATTCAAGTTTAAAGTGTCCTACCGTGACATCGGGAATAGCCTTGAAACTGTGTGAGTGAGAGTTATTTTTACACACTCGTGGCCGTGTGGGGCAGACAGGTACCGGCGCGATTTGAGAAACCTGGTTTTTGACAACTGGAGAACCACATTCCGTCGGCGACCCATAGGTGGTTGCTACTCTGGCCGAATAGGGAGTGCTTTATGGACACTTTTGAGGGTTACAAGCCCCTCGTAACCATGGTAGTTCGGTCCTTATCCCTTCGGCGACCGATTGATGATTACTACTCATGCCGAATAGGGAGAGCTTTATGGACACTTTTGAGGGTTACAAGCCCCTCGGAACCATGGTAGTTCGGTCCTTATCCCTTCGGCGACCGATTGATGATTACTACTCTGGCCGAATAGGGAGTGATTTATGGACATTTTTGAGGGTTGCTTGTCCCTCATAACCATGGTTCCTTTGGTTCATATCCCTTCTGCGCCTGATTGGTCGTTACTACTCAGGCCGAATAGGGAGTGCTTTATGGACACTTTTGAGGGTTACAAGCCCCTCAGAACCGTGGGTACTTTGGACCATATCCCTCCGGCGCCCGATTGGTCCTAAGTATTGATCCGATTTTCCCAGCTTGGTGGTGGGAGGATATTGAGCTCTGTCCTGGACAGGTGGTCTATCCCAGCTATCACCTTGTGGGTTTGGGTCCTCCATGACCATGGTTCTTGTCCCATGAATGTGTCCGTCCCTAGCTTCCAACACGTTGCGTATCCATGGTTGTCCTCTGTTGTCGAGCCTGTTTTACATCTTCTGACCGATTTGCAATCTGTTTCCACCTGGGAGGGCCCCTGTCGGCCGGCCATTGGTCGGTGTTCAGACGGACGGTTCCTCCCGCCCCACGTGGAATTGCCTCTATCGGGGGAGCCCCTGTCGGAGACGGTTATCCCCGTCTTAATGTCAAGCTTCAGCCGCGCTCCGTTCGTGCGAGATCTAGCCGGCCCGTCTGTCTCAGTGGCCCTACATTGGTGGGGAGTGGACTACCCAGGTAGCGATGCCTGCGGATGACGTTCACCCATACCGTACCGGCGCCAGAAACACATGTATTTCTCAAACCCTGTCTTTTATCCACGTTGATGGCGTTCCGAATTAACCCTCCAGCTAAGACAAGATACCTGATTAAGCGGTGCCCCGGCACCTGTGGCTCCGGCCACGGGCAGTTCAGGGCCTCCCGCTGGGCGCACGGTGGATTGACCTAGGGCCTCCTCCCCTCACGGGATAGGAGTGGTCCCTGGCTGTTCTCCGCTTAGTGTGCCCGGGTACAACCTCTATGTTGTGAGTGGCTACCTGGTTGATCCTGCCAGTAGCATATGCTTGTCTCAAAGATTAAGCCATGCAAGTCTAAGTACACACGGCCGGTACAGTGAAACTGCGAATGGCTCATTAAATCAGTTATGGGTTCGATTCCGGAGAGGGATCCTGAGAAATGGCTACCACATCCAAGGAAGGCAGCAGGGGTGCAAATTACCCACTCCCGACACAAACCAAACTCTGCTGTGGGTCGGGTAGGGTAGGGGGCTCACGCCTCCCGCCTCTCCCTTCCCTCGGCGCGGGTGAACTGGTCCTAGCCCGGTTCCCCGCAGTTCCTTTTTGCCTGGGATGCGCCCGACTGGCTCCATCCCCTTTCCCCGTTAGGCACGGCTAGATGACGCACCGATGGGTGGGTGTGTAGGCCGCTACCGAGGGGGACTGGGGGTGTCCGGTGAACCGGGACTTCCCGAAATGGTCTCACATTTTTAAGCGGCTTGAGTATCACCCAGTATCCTCGCGCGGCACTGGGAACCCAGTCAACCGCTCTGCGCCCCGGCGCAGGCGGGGGTTTAATGTCTCCCCGGCCCCACCGGCGCTTCGGCGACGGCGGCAGAGGAGCACCCGGAGGCCCCCATAAAGTTAAACCTACCTGTCTTTGAACTATGACCTCTCGCTCTGGCGAAGGGCGGAGGAAAGGAGGGCAACCTCCCCAACTCCCAACCCTTGAAACACGGACCAAGGAGACTAACGCACGCGCAAGTCAGAGTGTTTTCTCCGACACACCCCGTGGCGCAATGAAAGTGAGGGCCGGCGCGCGCTGGCTGAGGTGGGATCCCGGCCCTACGGGGTTGGGCGCACCACCGGCCCGTCTCGCCCGCTCTGTCGGGGAGGTGGAGCGTGAGCGTGTGCGATAGGACCCGAAAGATGATGAACTATGCCTGGGCGGTCCTGACGTGCAAATCGGTTGTCCGATCACCGCGGTGAGCACGGAAGCTGGGCGGGAAACCCGAGAGAGGGGCCCAAGCCCTGGAAAGAGTTGCAGTTCCGGCGGCGTCCGGTGAGCTCTTGCTGGCCCTTGAAAATCCGTAAGAGAGGGTGTAAATCTCACGTCGGGCCGTACCCATATCCGCAGCAGGTCTCCAAGGGCAACATCCTCTGGCATGTTAGAACAATGCATGTTAAGGAAAGTTGATGAGTCAGATCCGTAACTTCGGGGTAAAGATTGGTTCTAAGGGCAGGGCTGGGTAGGTCGGGCTAGGGTGTGAAATGAGGCTGGGCTCGATTCATGCCGATCTCCCCAGAAAGATGCTCGTCGGCCCCAGTAACAAGGGGTAAGGGATCTCCGGCGGGTATGTAGCCTTCGAACCAAGCTTTTTTGGGACAGAAGGCGTCTTCCTCCACCTCCCCCGTTATTTCTAACTGGTTACCAGGTGCACAGAGAAGGGCCAGGAGGCAGAGTCCGGAGGCCCAGAGAGAGAGTGGGCAAGCAGACTAAAGAAGGTGGGTACCCGGGTGCAAAGTACCACCAGCACCTGGTAATCCTGGTGTGGACTTAGTCTCTGAGTGGTAAGCTGCAGGGTGACCAGGTGCACGAAGGCCGTTTTGGATCACCAGGTGCACGCGGTTCGTAACAGCGGGGCTATATGCTTTAGTGTCCGAGGAAGGGTGCTTAAGAGTGGGTGCCCTGGTTCGGATGGTGGTGGGTGCCCTGGTTCGGATGGTGGTGGGTGCCCTGGTTCGGATGGTGGTGGGTGCCCTGGTTCGCATGGTGGTGGGTGCCCTGGTTCGGATGGTGGTGGGTGCCCTGGTTCGGATGGTGGTGGGTGCCCTGGTTCGGATGGTGGTGGGTGCCCTGGTTCGGATGGTGGTGGGTGCCCTGGTTCGGATGGTGGTGGGTGCCCTGGTTCGGATGGTGGTGGGTGCCCTGGTTCGGATGGTGGTGGGTGCCCTGGTTCGGATGGTGGTGGGTGCCCTGGTTCGGATGGTGGTGGGTGCCCTGGTTCGGATGGTGGTGGGTGCCCTGGTTCGGATGGTGGTGGGTGCCCTGGTTCGGATGGTGGTGGGTGCCCTGGTTCGGATGGTGGTGGGTGCCCTGGTTCGGATGGTGTAAGAGCTTGTGGTGGGGGGTATCCCCCACTGGAGGTCATGCCCATAGAGAGGGGTGTTCCCCGGAGAGTGGGTGAAGGCTATCACTACCTGGTAACCCAAAATAATACCAGGCCCACAGCTGGACATAGTGCAATTTCTGAGAATTTTTGGACTTAGTCATTTTTCAAGAAAGCTCTGTCACTAACTTACATTGATGTTTAAAATGTCCAGTGGCGCCCTCTTGTGGAACATCCCGGGTGGGGGGTGTGTGAGAGGGGGGTATGGGACCGCCTATGGGGTGCTCCCTATCCGGGCATAGTAGTTTGAGGGAGTAAGCTCTACTCTCATGCCCGGAGAGATGGGTGTTCCCCGGATAGTGAGTGAAGGCCTAGAGGCCTGGAGGTCCGTAGTTCCACTGTCCTTAAGGGGGGCAGAGCAGTCAGCCTCTCTGGAGGTTGGCTGCTCTGTCCCCCTTTTTTTTTGGCCTAGTAACCCACAATTATACCAGGCCCACAGATCTGGCCAATGCCCAAACACACATAAAAACACTCATAAATCAGAAATGCTTTATCCCAGTGACATGGGGCTTCAGTATGTATCTCACATAGATAGATATGTTATGTGTGTACCATTTAAAAGTATTTAAAACCATTCTGAATGATTTTGACCTCAAAATAATACAATCACATGATTTGGCCTGGTAACTTAAAAACACATGAAAACCCTCATAAATCAGAAATGCTTTATCCCAGTGACATGGGGCTTCAGTATGTATCTCACATAGATAGATATGTTATGTGTGTACCATTTAAAAGTATTTAAAACCATTCTGAAGACTTTTGACCCCAAAATAACACAAGGCCCACAGCTGTGGCCAATGCCCAAACACACATAAAAACACTCATAAATCAGAAATGCTTTATCCCAGTGACATGGGGCTTCAGTATGTATCTCACATAGATAGATATGTTATGTGTGTACCATTTAAAAGTATTTAAAACCATTCTGAATGATTTTGACCTCAAAATAATACCATCACATGATTTGGCCTGGTAACCTAAAAACACATGAAAACCCTCATAAATCAGAAATGCTTTATCCCAGTGACATGGGGCTTCAGTATGTATCTCACATAGATAGATATGTTATGTGTGTACCATTTAAAAGTATTTAAAACCATTCTGAATGATTTTGACCTTATTTGAAAGCTCCATAAATTGATCTATGGCGCCATCAAGCGACTTTTTAAATGTACTTATCCCACTGACATGGGACAGCAGTGGGCTGCTGAAACAGGTGTCCTGGGGGTGGTGATGGCCTTTAAAAGTATTTAAAACCTTTTTAAAAAATGGTCCTGGTAACCCAGAATAAAACCAGGTGCCCGTTTGGACTTAGTGCAATTTCTGAGAAGAAAAACATAGTCATTTTTCTGAAGATTTTTTGAAAAGCTATATAATTCCCTCTTGCTGTATCTCATTGAGTTGGGCCATTAGGATGGTGCTCTAAGGGTGGGTATGGAGGTCCATATACCCTCTATAAGTATTTAAAACCGTTTTTCAAAAATTGTCCTGGTAACCCAGAATAAAACCAGGTGCACGTTTGGACTTAGTCTCTGAAGCGAACTGAAAAGTTGGCACTTTGTAACTTTTTTGACCAAAATCTGAAATTTTCAAATAATGATTAAAAATACTTCCCGGGGGGCTAGAGGTCCCAGACTTCGGCTCATACCCTCTCTCGTGATGGGCAACAATTAGCCCCGGGTTAGAAAATGTCGCTTCTATAGGAACCTATTTTTTCGGTAAACGGAACTTTTTTTCGCAAACTTAAAACTCGATTTTCTATTATAAATTGTTATGGAAAAACGGTTTAAATTAGATGGAAATGTTCGTCTACGTGTGCCCTTTCGTGCAAAAAAACCCCCATCCTGATTGGAGTTGTACTTTTCGATTTATTCAAGTTTAAAGTGTCCTACCGTGACATCGGGAATAGCCTTGAAACTGTGTGAGTGAGAGTTATTTTTACACACTCGTGGCCGTGTGGGGCAGACAGGTACCGGCGCGATTTGAGAAACCTGGTTTTTGACAACTGGAGAACCACATTCCGTCGGCGACCCATAGGTGGTTGCTACTCTGGCCGAATAGGGAGTGCTTTATGGACACTTTTGAGGGTTACAAGCCCCTCGGAACCATGGTAGTTCGGTCCTTATCCCTTCGGCGACCGATTGATGATTACTACTCATGCCGAATAGGGAGAGCTTTATGGACACTTTTGAGGGTTACAAGCCCCTCGGAACCATGGTAGTTCGGTCCTTATCCCTTCGGCGACCGATTGATGATTACTACTCATGCCGAATAGGGAGAGCTTTATGGACACTTTTGAGGGTTACAAGCCCCTCGGAACCATGGTAGTTCGGTCCTTATCCCTTCGGCGACCCGATTGATGATTACTACTCATGCCGAATAGGGAGAGCTTTATGGACACTTTTGAGGGTTACAAGCCCCTCAGAACCGTGGGTACTTTGGACCATATCCCTTCCGCGCCTGCCCTAAGGATTTGGGCCGTCAAAGGGCATTAGGGCCTATGGGTTTGGGCCTTCAAGGGCAGTACACTAATCTCTGAATCCGTATCAGAGTGCCTCTTTTCAGGCATATTGACAAGTGTGTATAGCCCTGGAAGCCTATGAAAGTACCAGGGCATGGCTGTCTGGCCTTGGCATTATGCCCTAAGGATTTGGGCCGTCAAAGGGCATTAGGGCCTATGGGTTTGGGCCTTCAAGGGCAGTACACTAATCTCTGAATCCGTATCAGAGTGCCTCTTTTCAGGCATATTGACAAGTGTGTATAGCCCTGGAAGCCTATGAAAGTAAAGGATTTGGGCCGTCAAAGGGCATTTGGGCCGTCAAAGGGCATTAGGGCCTTGGGTCTTTAGGTTCCCAGGCTCTCGGTGGAAAAAAACGGTGTGATCCCCAGCGGGGCTCGAACACCGATCGTCAGATCATAAGCCACAGCCGCTACCCCCATGGCCAACTGGGCTTTGACGAACAAAGAGGCCCTGGAAGCCTATGAAAGTACCAGGGCATGGCTGTCTGGCCTTGGCATTATGCCCTAAGGATTTGGGCCGTCAAAGGGCATTAGGGCCTATGGGTTTGGGCCTTCAAGGGCAGTACACTAATCTCTGAATCCGTATCAGAGTGCCTCTTTTCAGGCATATTGACAAGTGTGTATAGCCCTGGAAGCCTATGAAAGTACCAGGGCATGGCTGTCTGGCCTTGGCATTATGCCCTAAGGATTTGGGCCGTCGAAGGGCATTTGGGCCGTCGAAGGGCATTTGGGCCGTCGAAGGGCATTAGGGCCGTCGAAGGGCATTAGGGCCGTCAAAGGGCATTAGGGCCTTGGGTCTTTAGGTTCCCAGGCTCTCGGTGGAAAAAAACGGTGTGATCCCCAGCGGGGCTCGAACACCGATCGTCAGATCGTAAGCCACAGCCGCTACCCCCATGGCCAACTGGGCTTTGACGAACAAAGAGGCAACGAGGTGATCTTTATGGTCAAATTTCCAATCAGTCCAATTGGTCTGATATTGGCCCACACCTGGGGCTCATTAAGCCCTAGTTAGGGTTAGGTCGTTGTTTGGTGGAGCAAACAAAGAGACATACACGCACGCAGGAGAGAGAAGCTATGAACAGTAGACTAAAACGTGATTGTGGGCTTTGTTCCAAGCGGAATATCGTGCGGATAGACCGACATTTCAAGTCTGTCCATGCACTTAAGCCTGCTACTACAGAATGGAAGCGTGCTATGCAATCTAGCCGGCGTTCAACTGAGAGACAGCAGCCCGAATCATGGCAGTGTATGCAGCCTAACAACGGTGTTGCACCGCAGCTGGAGCCCTGGGAGAACCCTGGGTATTTCCAGTGTGTTGAAAGTGAGTTGTCCGTGGAGCAGCAGCTGGTAGACAAGGGTGAGCAGTCCGCGGTGGTGGATCAGCAGCTGTGGGACGAGAGTGAGCAGGCGGCGGCGACTGCGCCGGTGCAGTCAACCAGTCAGATCGGTGGTGAACCATGCTCGGAACCGAGGGAGCAAGGCTGCGTCATGGTGACTTCCACGGAGAGCGAGAGTGATGAAGGCGGCGGTGTGTCCTCCAGAATTGAAGGTTGGAGGAATGGAATTTTGACTGAATATGAACACTTTGCTATTGGTAAAAACCCTTCAGTTAAACGAATTGACAATAGTCGCACCAGTCTATCCAGAGTACGACAATTCCTCCGCTATATGTCAGAGGGCAAGGCCGATGAAGGACTGTGTTCTCTGGATAACTACAGACGTGTGTATGAGTGGTATGGTGAATGTGAAGACCGTTGTTTGGCACCATCCACGTTAAAAATGTACCGAGCTGATGTTCGAAGTTTCCTGAATTATCTTATTCAGTTCCGGCCAAAAGGTCTGCAGGCTAAAGCCAGTGGAATTCGAAAGTTGTTACTCTGCTTGGCAAAGATGGACAGGGATTCGCGGCAGAGCCAGGCAACACACAGGGCAAAATTCCGCAAACGGTGCAGGGACGAGGTGCTCAGCGCTGCGGAGTTAAGCCGGTTTGTTGAGCTAAGTAATCAAGCTATTCCTTCGGTTCTCAGTAGGCTGGAGGTCCGAGCCACCTGCGCTGATAGACGTAGGTTTGCGGCTCTCATGTCCAGCCGGTTGGCCATCTTTAATGGCACTCGACGATCCCCAGTCACCACCTTCAGTGAGAGGGAATTTACTGAAGTAACCCCGGAAAGTGGGGGTTATCAGATGTGCATTTCAAGCCACAAAACGAACTATAGCTTCGGTGAGTGCAGAGTTGTTCTATCTGAGCAGGAATACACTTGGCTTAAACGATTCCATCAGATCAGGCCTAATCTGAGTGGAATCACCTCAGACACAACACTCTTCTTTTTCACGTCCTGCGGTCAACCGTACGGCAATCTCTGTGAGTATGTGGGCCAGATATTTGCAGAGTTTGGCATTGGAAGTAAAGTCACCTTCGGTACAATTCGACGAAGCGTTGCTACATTGAACTTTAATCAAGGCTCGGTTACAGACCGGGGAACTGTGGCTGACCATATGTGTCATTCTCTGGAAACGCAGGCACGGTACTACCGGTACCATGATTTGCCTCGTAACGCCAGCCGAGCGCGGTCACTAATTGAGGGACAAATCAACCCATGATTCACTGATAAATAAAGAACATTTATTTGAAATTCACCCATGTCTTTGTGTGTCATTTGGTCACGGTTGAGAATGTATGGAGGCCTGAGGGTCTGAAATACCAGGGTGTTATGGGGTACCAGGTGCACTGAGCTGAAGAGACAGGCCGAGATAGAGGGCAGGCAGGTGGGCAGGCAGGGTAGAGAGAGTAAGCCTTGGTAACCAGTTCAATCACCAGGTACACATGCTGGACTTAGTGCAATGAGAGAGAAGTATGACTCTGTCATTGAATTGTATTGGGTTACCAGGTGACCTTGGTGGGGGGTGTGGGTCCCCCCTATGGGGTCTCCCTAACCCCCCTATGGTGGTCTCAGAGTGGGCATGTAGGTCTGTATACCCTTTAAAAATGTCACCCCTCCATAAATTGATCTATGGCGCCATCAAGCGACTTTTTAAATGTACTTATCCCACTGACATGGGACAGCAGTGGGGTGCTGAAACATGTGTCCTGGGGGTGGTGATGGCCTTTAAAAGTATTTAAAACCTTTTTAAAAAATTGGTCCTGGTAACCCAGAATAAAACCAGGTGCCCGTTTGGACTTAGTGCAATTTCTGAGAAGAAAAACATAGTCATTTTTCTGAAGATTTTTTGAAAAGCTATATAATTCCCTCTTGCTGTATCTCATTGAGTTGGGCCCTTAGGATGGTGCTCTAAGGGTGGGTATGGAGGTCCATATGCCCTCTATAAGTATTTAAAACCGTTTTTCAAAAATTGTCCTGGTAACCCAGAATAAAACCAGGTGCCCGTTTGGACTTAGTGCAATTTCTGAGAAGAAAAACATAGTCATTTTTCTGAAGATTTTTTGAAAAGCTATATAATTCCCTCTTGCTGTATCTCATTGAGTTGGGCCATTAGGATGGTGCTCTAAGGGTGGGTATGGAGGTCCATATGCCCTCTATAAGTATTTAAAACCGTTTTTCAAAAATTGTCCTGGTAACCCAGAATAAAACCAGGTGCACGTTTGGACTTAGTCTCTGAAGCGAACTGAAAAGTTGGCACTTTGTAACTTTTTTGACCAAAATCTGAAATTTTCAAATAATGATTAAAAATACTTCCTGAGGGGCTAGAGGTCCCAAATTTTGGCTCATACCCTCTCTCGTGATGGGCAACAATTAGCCCCGGGTCAGAAAATTTCGCTTCCATAGGAACATATTTTTTCGGTAAACGGAACTTTTTTTCGCAAACTTAAAACTCGATTTTCTATTATAAATTGTTATGGAAAAACGGTTTAAATTAGATGGAAATGTTCGTCTACGTGTGCCCTTTCGTGCAAAAAAACCCCCATCCTGATTGGAGTTGTACTTTTCGATTTATTCAAGTTTAAAGTGTCCTACCGTGACATCGGGAATAGCCTTGAAACTGTGTGAGTGAGAGTTATTTTTACACACTCGTGGCCGTGTGGGGCAGACAGGTACCGGCGCGATTTGAGAAACCTGGTTTTTGACAACTGGAGAACCACATTCCGTCGGCGACCCATAGGTGGTTGCTACTCTGGCCGAATAGGGAGTGCTTTATGGACACTTTTGAGGGTTACAAGCCCCTCGTAACCATGGTAGTTCGGTCCTTATCCCTTCGGCGACCGATTGATGATTACTACTCATGCCGAATAGGGAGAGCTTTATGGACACTTTTGAGGGTTACAAGCCCCTCGGAACCATGGTAGTTCGGTCCTTATCCCTTCGGCGACCGATTGATGATTACTACTCTGGCCGAATAGGGAGTGATTTATGGACATTTTTGAGGGTTGCTTGTCCCTCATAACCATGGTTCCTTTGGTTCATATCCCTTCTGCGCCTGATTGGTCGTTACTACTCAGGCCGAATAGGGAGTGCTTTATGGACACTTTTGAGGGTTACAAGCCCCTCAGAACCGTGGGTACTTTGGACCATATCCCTCCGGCGCCCGATTGGTCCTAAGTATTGATCCGATTTTCCCAGCTTGGTGGTGGGAGGATATTGAGCTCTGTCCTGGACAGGTGGTCTATCCCAGCTATCACCTTGTGGGTTTGGGTCCTCCATGACCATGGTTCTTGTCCCATGAATGTGTCCGTCCCTAGCTTCCAACACGTTGCGTATCCATGGTTGTCCTCTGTTGTCGAGCCTGTTTTACATCTTCTGACCGATTTGCAATCTGTTTCCACCTGGGAGGGCCCCTGTCGGCCGGCCATTGGTCGGTGTTCAGACGGACGGTTCCTCCCGCCCCACGTGGAATTGCCTCTATCGGGGGAGCCCCTGTCGGAGACGGTTATCCCCGTCTTAATGTCAAGCTTCAGCCGCGCTCCGTTCGTGCGAGATCTAGCCGGCCCGTCTGTCTCAGTGGCCCTACATTGGTGGGGAGTGGACTACCCAGGTAGCGATGCCTGCGGATGACGTTCACCCATACCGTACCGGCGCCAGAAACACATGTATTTCTCAAACCCTGTCTTTTATCCACGTTGATGGCGTTCCGAATTAACCCTCCAGCTAAGACAAGATACCTGATTAAGCGGTGCCCCGGCACCTGTGGCTCCGGCCACGGGCAGTTCAGGGCCTCCCGCTGGGCGCACGGTGGATTGACCTAGGGCCTCCTCCCCTCACGGGATAGGAGTGGTCCCTGGCTGTTCTCCGCTTAGTGTGCCCGGGTACAACCTCTATGTTGTGAGTGGCTACCTGGTTGATCCTGCCAGTAGCATATGCTTGTCTCAAAGATTAAGCCATGCAAGTCTAAGTACACACGGCCGGTACAGTGAAACTGCGAATGGCTCATTAAATCAGTTATGGGTTCGATTCCGGAGAGGGATCCTGAGAAATGGCTACCACATCCAAGGAAGGCAGCAGGGGTGCAAATTACCCACTCCCGACACAAACCAAACTCTGCTGTGGGTCGGGTAGGGTAGGGGGCTCACGCCTCCCGCCTCTCCCTTCCCTCGGCGCGGGTGAACTGGTCCTAGCCCGGTTCCCCGCAGTTCCTTTTTGCCTGGGATGCGCCCGACTGGCTCCATCCCCTTTCCCCGTTAGGCACGGCTAGATGACGCACCGATGGGTGGGTGTGTAGGCCGCTACCGAGGGGGACTGGGGGTGTCCGGTGAACCGGGACTTCCCGAAATGGTCTCACATTTTTAAGCGGCTTGAGTATCACCCAGTATCCTCGCGCGGCACTGGGAACCCAGTCAACCGCTCTGCGCCCCGGCGCAGGCGGGGGTTTAATGTCTCCCCGGCCCCACCGGCGCTTCGGCGACGGCGGCAGAGGAGCACCCGGAGGCCCCCATAAAGTTAAACCTACCTGTCTTTGAACTATGACCTCTCGCTCTGGCGAAGGGCGGAGGAAAGGAGGGCAACCTCCCCAACTCCCAACCCTTGAAACACGGACCAAGGAGACTAACGCACGCGCAAGTCAGAGTGTTTTCTCCGACACACCCCGTGGCGCAATGAAAGTGAGGGCCGGCGCGCGCTGGCTGAGGTGGGATCCCGGCCCTACGGGGTTGGGCGCACCACCGGCCCGTCTCGCCCGCTCTGTCGGGGAGGTGGAGCGTGAGCGTGTGCGATAGGACCCGAAAGATGATGAACTATGCCTGGGCGGTCCTGACGTGCAAATCGGTTGTCCGATCACCGCGGTGAGCACGGAAGCTGGGCGGGAAACCCGAGAGAGGGGCCCAAGCCCTGGAAAGAGTTGCAGTTCCGGCGGCGTCCGGTGAGCTCTTGCTGGCCCTTGAAAATCCGTAAGAGAGGGTGTAAATCTCACGTCGGGCCGTACCCATATCCGCAGCAGGTCTCCAAGGGCAACATCCTCTGGCATGTTAGAACAATGCATGTTAAGGAAAGTTGATGAGTCAGATCCGTAACTTCGGGGTAAAGATTGGTTCTAAGGGCAGGGCTGGGTAGGTCGGGCTAGGGTGTGAAATGAGGCTGGGCTCGATTCATGCCGATCTCCCCAGAAAGATGCTCGTCGGCCCCAGTAACAAGGGGTAAGGGATCTCCGGCGGGTATGTAGCCTTCGAACCAAGCTTTTTTGGGACAGAAGGCGTCTTCCTCCACCTCCCCCGTTATTTCTAACTGGTTACCAGGTGCACAGAGAAGGGCCAGGAGGCAGAGTCCGGAGGCCCAGAGAGAGAGTGGGCAAGCAGACTAAAGAAGGTGGGTACCCGGGTGCAAAGTACCACCAGCACCTGGTAATCCTGGTGTGGACTTAGTCTCTGAGTGGTAAGCTGCAGGGTGACCAGGTGCACGAAGGCCGTTTTGGATCACCAGGTGCACGCGGTTCGTAACAGCGGGGCTATATGCTTTAGTGTCCGAGGAAGGGTGCTTAAGAGTGGGTGCCCTGGTTCGGATGGTGGTGGGTGCCCTGGTTCGGATGGTGGTGGGTGCCCTGGTTCGGATGGTGGTGGGTGCCCTGGTTCGCATGGTGGTGGGTGCCCTGGTTCGGATGGTGGTGGGTGCCCTGGTTCGGATGGTGGTGGGTGCCCTGGTTCGGATGGTGGTGGGTGCCCTGGTTCGCATGGTGGTGGGTGCCCTGGTTCGGATGGTGGTGGGTGCCCTGGTTCGGATGGTGGTGGGTGCCCTGGTTCGGATGGTGGTGGGTGCCCTGGTTCGGATGGTGGTGGGTGCCCTGGTTCGGATGGTGGTGGGTGCCCTGGTTCGGATGGTGGTGGGTGCCCTGGTTCGGATGGTGGTGGGTGCCCTGGTTCGGATGGTGGTGGGTGCCCTGGTTCGGATGGTGGTGGGTGCCCTGGTTCGGATGGTGTAAGAGCTTGTGGTGGGGGGTATCCCCCACTGGAGGTCATGCCCATAGAGAGGGGTGTTCCCCGGAGAGTGGGTGAAGGCTATCACTACCTGGTAACCCAAAATAATACCAGGCCCACAGCTGGACATAGTGCAATTTCTGAGAATTTTTGGACTTAGTCATTTTTCAAGAAAGCTCTGTCACTAACTTACATTGATGTTTAAAATGTCCAGTGGCGCCCTCTTGTGGAACATCCCGGGTGGGGGGTGTGTGAGAGGGGGGTATGGGACCGCCTATGGGGTGCTCCCTATCCGGGCATAGTAGTTTGAGGGAGTAAGCTCTACTCTCATGCCCGGAGAGATGGGTGTTCCCCGGATAGTGAGTGAAGGCCTAGAGGCCTGGAGGTCCGTAGTTCCACTGTCCTTAAGGGGGGCAGAGCAGTCAGCCTCTCTGGAGGTTGGCTGCTCTGTCCCCCTTTTTTTTTGGCCTAGTAACCCACAATTATACCAGGCCCACAGATCTGGCCAATGCCCAAACACACATAAAAACACTCATAAATCAGAAATGCTTTATCCCAGTGACATGGGGCTTCAGTATGTATCTCACATAGATAGATATGTTATGTGTGTACCATTTAAAAGTATTTAAAACCATTCTGAATGATTTTGACCTCAAAATAATACAATCACATGATTTGGCCTGGTAACTTAAAAACACATGAAAACCCTCATAAATCAGAAATGCTTTATCCCAGTGACATGGGGCTTCAGTATGTATCTCACATAGATAGATATGTTATGTGTGTACCATTTAAAAGTATTTAAAACCATTCTGAAGACTTTTGACCCCAAAATAACACAAGGCCCACAGCTGTGGCCAATGCCCAAACACACATAAAAACACTCATAAATCAGAAATGCTTTATCCCAGTGACATGGGGCTTCAGTATGTATCTCACATAGATAGATATGTTATGTGTGTACCATTTAAAAGTATTTAAAACCATTCTGAATGATTTTGACCTCAAAATAATACCATCACATGATTTGGCCTGGTAACCTAAAAACACATGAAAACCCTCATAAATCAGAAATGCTTTATCCCAGTGACATGGGGCTTCAGTATGTATCTCACATAGATAGATATGTTATGTGTGTACCATTTAAAAGTATTTAAAACCATTCTGAATGATTTTGACCTTATTTGAAAGCTCCATAAATTGATCTATGGCGCCATCAAGCGACTTTTTAAATGTACTTATCCCACTGACATGGGACAGCAGTGGGCTGCTGAAACAGGTGTCCTGGGGGTGGTGATGGCCTTTAAAAGTATTTAAAACCTTTTTAAAAAATGGTCCTGGTAACCCAGAATAAAACCAGGTGCCCGTTTGGACTTAGTGCAATTTCTGAGAAGAAAAACATAGTCATTTTTCTGAAGATTTTTTGAAAAGCTATATAATTCCCTCTTGCTGTATCTCATTGAGTTGGGCCATTAGGATGGTGCTCTAAGGGTGGGTATGGAGGTCCATATACCCTCTATAAGTATTTAAAACCGTTTTTCAAAAATTGTCCTGGTAACCCAGAATAAAACCAGGTGCACGTTTGGACTTAGTCTCTGAAGCGAACTGAAAAGTTGGCACTTTGTAACTTTTTTGACCAAAATCTGAAATTTTCAAATAATGATTAAAAATACTTCCCGGGGGGCTAGAGGTCCCAGACTTCGGCTCATACCCTCTCTCGTGATGGGCAACAATTAGCCCCGGGTTAGAAAATGTCGCTTCTATAGGAACCTATTTTTTCGGTAAACGGAACTTTTTTTCGCAAACTTAAAACTCGATTTTCTATTATAAATTGTTATGGAAAAACGGTTTAAATTAGATGGAAATGTTCGTCTACGTGTGCCCTTTCGTGCAAAAAAACCCCCATCCTGATTGGAGTTGTACTTTTCGATTTATTCAAGTTTAAAGTGTCCTACCGTGACATCGGGAATAGCCTTGAAACTGTGTGAGTGAGAGTTATTTTTACACACTCGTGGCCGTGTGGGGCAGACAGGTACCGGCGCGATTTGAGAAACCTGGTTTTTGACAACTGGAGAACCACATTCCGTCGGCGACCCATAGGTGGTTGCTACTCTGGCCGAATAGGGAGTGCTTTATGGACACTTTTGAGGGTTACAAGCCCCTCGGAACCATGGTAGTTCGGTCCTTATCCCTTCGGCGACCGATTGATGATTACTACTCATGCCGAATAGGGAGAGCTTTATGGACACTTTTGAGGGTTACAAGCCCCTCGGAACCATGGTAGTTCGGTCCTTATCCCTTCGGCGACCGATTGATGATTACTACTCATGCCGAATAGGGAGAGCTTTATGGACACTTTTGAGGGTTACAAGCCCCTCGGAACCATGGTAGTTCGGTCCTTATCCCTTCGGCGACCCGATTGATGATTACTACTCATGCCGAATAGGGAGAGCTTTATGGACACTTTTGAGGGTTACAAGCCCCTCAGAACCGTGGGTACTTTGGACCATATCCCTTCCGCGCCTGCCCTAAGGATTTGGGCCGTCAAAGGGCATTAGGGCCTATGGGTTTGGGCCTTCAAGGGCAGTACACTAATCTCTGAATCCGTATCAGAGTGCCTCTTTTCAGGCATATTGACAAGTGTGTATAGCCCTGGAAGCCTATGAAAGTACCAGGGCATGGCTGTCTGGCCTTGGCATTATGCCCTAAGGATTTGGGCCGTCAAAGGGCATTAGGGCCTATGGGTTTGGGCCTTCAAGGGCAGTACACTAATCTCTGAATCCGTATCAGAGTGCCTCTTTTCAGGCATATTGACAAGTGTGTATAGCCCTGGAAGCCTATGAAAGTAAAGGATTTGGGCCGTCAAAGGGCATTTGGGCCGTCAAAGGGCATTAGGGCCTTGGGTCTTTAGGTTCCCAGGCTCTCGGTGGAAAAAAACGGTGTGATCCCCAGCGGGGCTCGAACACCGATCGTCAGATCATAAGCCACAGCCGCTACCCCCATGGCCAACTGGGCTTTGACGAACAAAGAGGCCCTGGAAGCCTATGAAAGTACCAGGGCATGGCTGTCTGGCCTTGGCATTATGCCCTAAGGATTTGGGCCGTCAAAGGGCATTAGGGCCTATGGGTTTGGGCCTTCAAGGGCAGTACACTAATCTCTGAATCCGTATCAGAGTGCCTCTTTTCAGGCATATTGACAAGTGTGTATAGCCCTGGAAGCCTATGAAAGTACCAGGGCATGGCTGTCTGGCCTTGGCATTATGCCCTAAGGATTTGGGCCGTCGAAGGGCATTTGGGCCGTCGAAGGGCATTTGGGCCGTCGAAGGGCATTAGGGCCGTCGAAGGGCATTAGGGCCGTCAAAGGGCATTAGGGCCTTGGGTCTTTAGGTTCCCAGGCTCTCGGTGGAAAAAAACGGTGTGATCCCCAGCGGGGCTCGAACACCGATCGTCAGATCGTAAGCCACAGCCGCTACCCCCATGGCCAACTGGGCTTTGACGAACAAAGAGGCAACGAGGTGATCTTTATGGTCAAATTTCCAATCAGTCCAATTGGTCTGATATTGGCCCACACCTGGGGCTCATTAAGCCCTAGTTAGGGTTAGGTCGTTGTTTGGTGGAGCAAACAAAGAGACATACACGCACGCAGGAGAGAGAAGCTATGAACAGTAGACTAAAACGTGATTGTGGGCTTTGTTCCAAGCGGAATATCGTGCGGATAGACCGACATTTCAAGTCTGTCCATGCACTTAAGCCTGCTACTACAGAATGGAAGCGTGCTATGCAATCTAGCCGGCGTTCAACTGAGAGACAGCAGCCCGAATCATGGCAGTGTATGCAGCCTAACAACGGTGTTGCACCGCAGCTGGAGCCCTGGGAGAACCCTGGGTATTTCCAGTGTGTTGAAAGTGAGTTGTCCGTGGAGCAGCAGCTGGTAGACAAGGGTGAGCAGTCCGCGGTGGTGGATCAGCAGCTGTGGGACGAGAGTGAGCAGGCGGCGGCGACTGCGCCGGTGCAGTCAACCAGTCAGATCGGTGGTGAACCATGCTCGGAACCGAGGGAGCAAGGCTGCGTCATGGTGACTTCCACGGAGAGCGAGAGTGATGAAGGCGGCGGTGTGTCCTCCAGAATTGAAGGTTGGAGGAATGGAATTTTGACTGAATATGAACACTTTGCTATTGGTAAAAACCCTTCAGTTAAACGAATTGACAATAGTCGCACCAGTCTATCCAGAGTACGACAATTCCTCCGCTATATGTCAGAGGGCAAGGCCGATGAAGGACTGTGTTCTCTGGATAACTACAGACGTGTGTATGAGTGGTATGGTGAATGTGAAGACCGTTGTTTGGCACCATCCACGTTAAAAATGTACCGAGCTGATGTTCGAAGTTTCCTGAATTATCTTATTCAGTTCCGGCCAAAAGGTCTGCAGGCTAAAGCCAGTGGAATTCGAAAGTTGTTACTCTGCTTGGCAAAGATGGACAGGGATTCGCGGCAGAGCCAGGCAACACACAGGGCAAAATTCCGCAAACGGTGCAGGGACGAGGTGCTCAGCGCTGCGGAGTTAAGCCGGTTTGTTGAGCTAAGTAATCAAGCTATTCCTTCGGTTCTCAGTAGGCTGGAGGTCCGAGCCACCTGCGCTGATAGACGTAGGTTTGCGGCTCTCATGTCCAGCCGGTTGGCCATCTTTAATGGCACTCGACGATCCCCAGTCACCACCTTCAGTGAGAGGGAATTTACTGAAGTAACCCCGGAAAGTGGGGGTTATCAGATGTGCATTTCAAGCCACAAAACGAACTATAGCTTCGGTGAGTGCAGAGTTGTTCTATCTGAGCAGGAATACACTTGGCTTAAACGATTCCATCAGATCAGGCCTAATCTGAGTGGAATCACCTCAGACACAACACTCTTCTTTTTCACGTCCTGCGGTCAACCGTACGGCAATCTCTGTGAGTATGTGGGCCAGATATTTGCAGAGTTTGGCATTGGAAGTAAAGTCACCTTCGGTACAATTCGACGAAGCGTTGCTACATTGAACTTTAATCAAGGCTCGGTTACAGACCGGGGAACTGTGGCTGACCATATGTGTCATTCTCTGGAAACGCAGGCACGGTACTACCGGTACCATGATTTGCCTCGTAACGCCAGCCGAGCGCGGTCACTAATTGAGGGACAAATCAACCCATGATTCACTGATAAATAAAGAACATTTATTTGAAATTCACCCATGTCTTTGTGTGTCATTTGGTCACGGTTGAGAATGTATGGAGGCCTGAGGGTCTGAAATACCAGGGTGTTATGGGGTACCAGGTGCACTGAGCTGAAGAGACAGGCCGAGATAGAGGGCAGGCAGGTGGGCAGGCAGGGTAGAGAGAGTAAGCCTTGGTAACCAGTTCAATCACCAGGTACACATGCTGGACTTAGTGCAATGAGAGAGAAGTATGACTCTGTCATTGAATTGTATTGGGTTACCAGGTGACCTTGGTGGGGGGTGTGGGTCCCCCCTATGGGGTCTCCCTAACCCCCCTATGGTGGTCTCAGAGTGGGCATGTAGGTCTGTATACCCTTTAAAAATGTCACCCCTCCATAAATTGATCTATGGCGCCATCAAGCGACTTTTTAAATGTACTTATCCCACTGACATGGGACAGCAGTGGGGTGCTGAAACATGTGTCCTGGGGGTGGTGATGGCCTTTAAAAGTATTTAAAACCTTTTTAAAAAATTGGTCCTGGTAACCCAGAATAAAACCAGGTGCCCGTTTGGACTTAGTGCAATTTCTGAGAAGAAAAACATAGTCATTTTTCTGAAGATTTTTTGAAAAGCTATATAATTCCCTCTTGCTGTATCTCATTGAGTTGGGCCCTTAGGATGGTGCTCTAAGGGTGGGTATGGAGGTCCATATGCCCTCTATAAGTATTTAAAACCGTTTTTCAAAAATTGTCCTGGTAACCCAGAATAAAACCAGGTGCCCGTTTGGACTTAGTGCAATTTCTGAGAAGAAAAACATAGTCATTTTTCTGAAGATTTTTTGAAAAGCTATATAATTCCCTCTTGCTGTATCTCATTGAGTTGGGCCATTAGGATGGTGCTCTAAGGGTGGGTATGGAGGTCCATATGCCCTCTATAAGTATTTAAAACCGTTTTTCAAAAATTGTCCTGGTAACCCAGAATAAAACCAGGTGCCCGTTTGGACTTAGTGCAATTTCTGAGAAGAAAAACATAGTCATTTTTCTGAAGATTTTTTGAAAAGCTATATAATTCCCTCTTGCTGTATCTCATTGAGTTGGGCCATTAGGATGGTGCTCTAAGGGTGGGTATGGAGGTCCATATGCCCTCTATAAGTATTTAAAACCGTTTTTCAAAAATTGTCCTGGTAACCCAGAATAAAACCAGGTGCACGTTTGGACTTAGTCTCTGAAGCGAACTGAAAAGTTGGCACTTTGTAACTTTTTTGACCAAAATCTGAAATTTTCAAATAATGATTAAAAATACTTCCTGAGGGGCTAGAGGTCCCAAATTTTGGCTCATACCCTCTCTCGTGATGGGCAACAATTAGCCCCGGGTCAGAAAATTTCGCTTCCATAGGAACATATTTTTTCGGTAAACGGAACTTTTTTTCGCAAACTTAAAACTCGATTTTCTATTATAAATTGTTATGGAAAAACGGTTTAAATTAGATGGAAATGTTCGTCTACGTGTGCCCTTTCGTGCAAAAAAACCCCCATCCTGATTGGAGTTGTACTTTTCGATTTATTCAAGTTTAAAGTGTCCTACCGTGACATCGGGAATAGCCTTGAAACTGTGTGAGTGAGAGTTATTTTTACACACTCGTGGCCGTGTGGGGCAGACAGGTACCGGCGCGATTTGAGAAACCTGGTTTTTGACAACTGGAGAACCACATTCCGTCGGCGACCCATAGGTGGTTGCTACTCTGGCCGAATAGGGAGTGCTTTATGGACACTTTTGAGGGTTACAAGCCCCTCGTAACCATGGTAGTTCGGTCCTTATCCCTTCGGCGACCGATTGATGATTACTACTCATGCCGAATAGGGAGAGCTTTATGGACACTTTTGAGGGTTACAAGCCCCTCGGAACCATGGTAGTTCGGTCCTTATCCCTTCGGCGACCGATTGATGATTACTACTCATGCCGAATAGGGAGAGCTTTACGGACACTTTTGAGGGTTACAAGCCCCTCAGAACCGTGGGTACTTTGGACCATATCCCTCTGGCGCCCGATTGGTCCTAAGTATTGATCCGATTTTCCCAGCTTGGTGGTGGGAGGATATTGAGCTCTGTCTTGGACAGGTGCTCTATCCCAGCTATCACCTTGTGGGTTTGGGTCCTCCATGACCATGGTGCTTGTCCCATGAATGTGTCTGTCCCTAACTTCCAACATGTTGCGTATCCATGGTTGTCCTCTGTTGTCGAGCCTGTTTTACATCTTCTGACCGATTTGCAATCTGTTTCCACCTGGGAGGGCCCCTGTCGGCCGGCCATTGGTCGGTGTTCAGACGGACGGTTCCTCCCGCCCCACGTGGAATTGCCTCTATCGGGGGAGCCCCTGTCGGAGACGGTTATCCCCGTCTTAATGTCAAGCTTCAGCCGCGCTCCGTTCGTGCGAGATCTAGCCGGCCCGTCTGTCTCAGTGGCCCTACATTGGTGGGGAGTGGACTACCCAGGTAGCGATGCCTGCGGATGACGTTCACCCATACCGTACCGGCGCCAGAAACACATGTATTTCTCAAACCCTGTCTTTTATCCACGTTGATGGCGTTCCGAATTAACCCTCCAGCTAAGACAAGATACCTGATTAAGCGGTGCCCCGGCACCTGTGGCTCCGGCCACGGGCAGTTCAGGGCCTCCCGCTGGGCGCACGGTGGATTGACCTAGGGCCTCCTCCCCTCACGGGATAGGAGTGGTCCCTGGCTGTTCTCCGCTTAGTGTGCCCGGGTACAACCTCTATGTTGTGAGTGGCTACCTGGTTGATCCTGCCAGTAGCATATGCTTGTCTCAAAGATTAAGCCATGCAAGTCTAAGTACACACGGCCGGTACAGTGAAACTGCGAATGGCTCATTAAATCAGTTATGGGTTCGATTCCGGAGAGGGATCCTGAGAAATGGCTACCACATCCAAGGAAGGCAGCAGGGGTGCAAATTACCCACTCCCGACACAAACCAAACTCTGCTGTGGGTCGGGTAGGGTAGGGGGCTCACGCCTCCCGCCTCTCCCTTCCCTCGGCGCGGGTGAACTGGTCCTAGCCCGGTTCCCCGCAGTTCCTTTTTGCCTGGGATGCGCCCGACTGGCTCCATCCCCTTTCCCCGTTAGGCACGGCTAGATGACGCACCGATGGGTGGGTGTGTAGGCCGCTACCGAGGGGGACTGGGGGTGTCCGGTGAACCGGGACTTCCCGAAATGGTCTCACATTTTTAAGCGGCTTGAGTATCACCCAGTATCCTCGCGCGGCACTGGGAACCCAGTCAACCGCTCTGCGCCCCGGCGCAGGCGGGGGTTTAATGTCTCCCCGGCCCCACCGGCGCTTCGGCGACGGCGGCAGAGGAGCACCCGGAGGCCCCCATAAAGTTAAACCTACCTGTCTTTGAACTATGACCTCTCGCTCTGGCGAAGGGCGGAGGAAAGGAGGGCAACCTCCCCAACTCCCAACCCTTGAAACACGGACCAAGGAGACTAACGCACGCGCAAGTCAGAGTGTTTTCTCCGACACACCCCGTGGCGCAATGAAAGTGAGGGCCGGCGCGCGCTGGCTGAGGTGGGATCCCGGCCCTACGGGGTTGGGCGCACCACCGGCCCGTCTCGCCCGCTCTGTCGGGGAGGTGGAGCGTGAGCGTGTGCGATAGGACCCGAAAGATGATGAACTATGCCTGGGCGGTCCTGACGTGCAAATCGGTTGTCCGATCACCGCGGTGAGCACGGAAGCTGGGCGGGAAACCCGAGAGAGGGGCCCAAGCCCTGGAAAGAGTTGCAGTTCCGGCGGCGTCCGGTGAGCTCTTGCTGGCCCTTGAAAATCCGTAAGAGAGGGTGTAAATCTCACGTCGGGCCGTACCCATATCCGCAGCAGGTCTCCAAGGGCAACATCCTCTGGCATGTTAGAACAATGCATGTTAAGGAAAGTTGATGAGTCAGATCCGTAACTTCGGGGTAAAGATTGGTTCTAAGGGCAGGGCTGGGTAGGTCGGGCTAGGGTGTGAAATGAGGCTGGGCTCGATTCATGCCGATCTCCCCAGAAAGATGCTCGTCGGCCCCAGTAACAAGGGGTAAGGGATCTCCGGCGGGTATGTAGCCTTCGAACCAAGCTTTTTTGGGACAGAAGGCGTCTTCCTCCACCTCCCCCGTTATTTCTAACTGGTTACCAGGTGCACAGAGAAGGGCCAGGAGGCAGAGTCCGGAGGCCCAGAGAGAGAGTGGGCAAGCAGACTAAAGAAGGTGGGTACCCGGGTGCAAAGTACCACCAGCACCTGGTAATCCTGGTGTGGACTTAGTCTCTGAGTGGTAAGCTGCAGGGTGACCAGGTGCACGAAGGCCGTTTTGGATCACCAGGTGCACGCGGTTCGTAACAGCGGGGCTATATGCTTTAGTGTCCGAGGAAGGGTGCTTAAGAGTGGGTGCCCTGGTTCGGATGGTGGTGGGTGCCCTGGTTCGGATGGTGGTGGGTGCCCTGGTTCGGATGGTGGTGGGTGCCCTGGTTCGCATGGTGGTGGGTGCCCTGGTTCGGATGGTGGTGGGTGCCCTGGTTCGGATGGTGGTGGGTGCCCTGGTTCGGATGGTGGTGGGTGCCCTGGTTCGGATGGTGGTGGGTGCCCTGGTTCGGATGGTGGTGGGTGCCCTGGTTCGGATGGTGGTGGGTGCCCTGGTTCGGATGGTGGTGGGTGCCCTGGTTCGGATGGTGGTGGGTGCCCTGGTTCGGATGGTGGTGGGTGCCCTGGTTCGGATGGTGGTGGGTGCCCTGGTTCGGATGGTGTAAGAGCTTGTGGTGGGGGGTATCCCCCACTGGAGGTCATGCCCATAGAGAGGGGTGTTCCCCGGAGAGTGGGTGAAGGCTATCACTACCTGGTAACCCAAAATAATACCAGGCCCACAGCTGGACATAGTGCAATTTCTGAGAATTTTTGGACTTAGTCATTTTTCAAGAAAGCTCTGTCACTAACTTACATTGATGTTTAAAATGTCCAGTGGCGCCCTCTTGTGGAACATCCCGGGTGGGGGGTGTGTGAGAGGGGGGTATGGGACCGCCTATGGGGTGCTCCCTATCCGGGCATAGTAGTTTGAGGGAGTAAGCTCTACTCTCATGCCCGGAGAGATGGGTGTTCCCCGGATAGTGAGTGAAGGCCTAGAGGCCTGGAGGTCCGTAGTTCCACTGTCCTTAAGGGGGGCAGAGCAGTCAGCCTCTCTGGAGGTTGGCTGCTCTGTCCCCCTTTTTTTTTGGCCTAGTAACCCACAATTATACCAGGCCCACAGATCTGGCCAATGCCCAAACACACATAAAAACACTCATAAATCAGAAATGCTTTATCCCAGTGACATGGGGCTTCAGTATGTATCTCACATAGATAGATATGTTATGTGTGTACCATTTAAAAGTATTTAAAACCATTCTGAATGATTTTGACCTCAAAATAATACAATCACATGATTTGGCCTGGTAACTTAAAAACACATGAAAACCCTCATAAATCAGAAATGCTTTATCCCAGTGACATGGGGCTTCAGTATGTATCTCACATAGATAGATATGTTATGTGTGTACCATTTAAAAGTATTTAAAACCATTCTGAAGACTTTTGACCCCAAAATAACACAAGGCCCACAGCTGTGGCCAATGCCCAAACACACATAAAAACACTCATAAATCAGAAATGCTTTATCCCAGTGACATGGGGCTTCAGTATGTATCTCACATAGATAGATATGTTATGTGTGTACCATTTAAAAGTATTTAAAACCATTCTGAATGATTTTGACCTCAAAATAATACCATCACATGATTTGGCCTGGTAACCTAAAAACACATGAAAACCCTCATAAATCAGAAATGCTTTATCCCAGTGACATGGGGCTTCAGTATGTATCTCACATAGATAGATATGTTATGTGTGTACCATTTAAAAGTATTTAAAACCATTCTGAATGATTTTGACCTTATTTGAAAGCTCCATAAATTGATCTATGGCGCCATCAAGCGACTTTTTAAATGTACTTATCCCACTGACATGGGACAGCAGTGGGCTGCTGAAACAGGTGTCCTGGGGGTGGTGATGGCCTTTAAAAGTATTTAAAACCTTTTTAAAAAATGGTCCTGGTAACCCAGAATAAAACCAGGTGCCCGTTTGGACTTAGTGCAATTTCTGAGAAGAAAAACATAGTCATTTTTCTGAAGATTTTTTGAAAAGCTATATAATTCCCTCTTGCTGTATCTCATTGAGTTGGGCCATTAGGATGGTGCTCTAAGGGTGGGTATGGAGGTCCATATACCCTCTATAAGTATTTAAAACCGTTTTTCAAAAATTGTCCTGGTAACCCAGAATAAAACCAGGTGCACGTTTGGACTTAGTCTCTGAAGCGAACTGAAAAGTTGGCACTTTGTAACTTTTTTGACCAAAATCTGAAATTTTCAAATAATGATTAAAAATACTTCCCGGGGGGCTAGAGGTCCCAGACTTCGGCTCATACCCTCTCTCGTGATGGGCAACAATTAGCCCCGGGTTAGAAAATGTCGCTTCTATAGGAACCTATTTTTTCGGTAAACGGAACTTTTTTTCGCAAACTTAAAACTCGATTTTCTATTATAAATTGTTATGGAAAAACGGTTTAAATTAGATGGAAATGTTCGTCTACGTGTGCCCTTTCGTGCAAAAAAACCCCCATCCTGATTGGAGTTGTACTTTTCGATTTATTCAAGTTTAAAGTGTCCTACCGTGACATCGGGAATAGCCTTGAAACTGTGTGAGTGAGAGTTATTTTTACACACTCGTGGCCGTGTGGGGCAGACAGGTACCGGCGCGATTTGAGAAACCTGGTTTTTGACAACTGGAGAACCACATTCCGTCGGCGACCCATAGGTGGTTGCTACTCTGGCCGAATAGGGAGTGCTTTATGGACACTTTTGAGGGTTACAAGCCCCTCGGAACCATGGTAGTTCGGTCCTTATCCCTTCGGCGACCGATTGATGATTACTACTCATGCCGAATAGGGAGAGCTTTATGGACACTTTTGAGGGTTACAAGCCCCTCGGAACCATGGTAGTTCGGTCCTTATCCCTTCGGCGACCGATTGATGATTACTACTCATGCCGAATAGGGAGAGCTTTATGGACACTTTTGAGGGTTACAAGCCCCTCGGAACCATGGTAGTTCGGTCCTTATCCCTTCGGCGACCCGATTGATGATTACTACTCATGCCGAATAGGGAGAGCTTTATGGACACTTTTGAGGGTTACAAGCCCCTCAGAACCGTGGGTACTTTGGACCATATCCCTTCCGCGCCTGCCCTAAGGATTTGGGCCGTCAAAGGGCATTAGGGCCTATGGGTTTGGGCCTTCAAGGGCAGTACACTAATCTCTGAATCCGTATCAGAGTGCCTCTTTTCAGGCATATTGACAAGTGTGTATAGCCCTGGAAGCCTATGAAAGTACCAGGGCATGGCTGTCTGGCCTTGGCATTATGCCCTAAGGATTTGGGCCGTCAAAGGGCATTAGGGCCTATGGGTTTGGGCCTTCAAGGGCAGTACACTAATCTCTGAATCCGTATCAGAGTGCCTCTTTTCAGGCATATTGACAAGTGTGTATAGCCCTGGAAGCCTATGAAAGTACCAGGGCATGGCTGTCTGGCCTTGGCATTATGCCCTAAGGATTTGGGCCGTCAAAGGGCATTAGGGCCTATGGGTTTGGGCCTTCAAGGGCAGTACACTAATCTCTGAATCCGTATCAGAGTGCCTCTTTTCAGGCATATTGACAAGTGTGTATAGCCCTGGAAGCCTATGAAAGTACCAGGGCATGGCTGTCTGGCCTTGGCATTATGCCCTAAGGATTTGGGCCGTCAAAGGGCATTAGGGCCTATGGGTTTGGGCCTTCAAGGGCAGTACACTAATCTCTGAATCCGTATCAGAGTGCCTCTTTTCAGGCATATTGACAAGTGTGTATAGCCCTGGAAGCCTATGAAAGTACCAGGGCATGGCTGTCTGGCCTTGGCATTATGCCCTAAGGATTTGGGCCGTCAAAGGGCATTAGGGCCTATGGGTTTGGGCCTTCAAGGGCAGTACACTAATCTCTGAATCCGTATCAGAGTGCCTCTTTTCAGGCATATTGACAAGTGTGTATAGCCCTGGAAGCCTATGAAAGTACCAGGGCATGGCTGTCTGGCCTTGGCATTATGCCCTAAGGATTTGGGCCGTCGAAGGGCATTTGGGCCGTCGAAGGGCATTTGGGCCGTCGAAGGGCATTAGGGCCGTCGAAGGGCATTAGGGCCGTCGAAGGGCATTAGGGCCGTCAAAGGGCATTAGGGCCTTGGGTCTTTAGGTTCCCAGGCTCTCGGTGGAAAAAAACGGTGTGATCCCCAGCGGGGCTCGAACACCGATCGTCAGATCGTAAGCCACAGCCGCTACCCCCATGGCCAACTGGGCTTTGACGAACAAAGAGGCAACGAGGTGATCTTTATGGTCAAATTTCCAATCAGTCCAATTGGTCTGATATTGGCCCACACCTGGGGCTCATTAAGCCCTAGTTAGGGTTAGGTCGTTGTTTGGTGGAGCAAACAAAGAGACATACACGCACGCAGGAGAGAGAAGCTATGAACAGTAGACTAAAACGTGATTGTGGGCTTTGTTCCAAGCGGAATATCGTGCGGATAGACCGACATTTCAAGTCTGTCCATGCACTTAAGCCTGCTACTACAGAATGGAAGCGTGCTATGCAATCTAGCCGGCGTTCAACTGAGAGACAGCAGCCCGAATCATGGCAGTGTATGCAGCCTAACAACGGTGTTGCACCGCAGCTGGAGCCCTGGGAGAACCCTGGGTATTTCCAGTGTGTTGAAAGTGAGTTGTCCGTGGAGCAGCAGCTGGTAGACAAGGGTGAGCAGTCCGCGGTGGTGGATCAGCAGCTGTGGGACGAGAGTGAGCAGGCGGCGGCGACTGCGCCGGTGCAGTCAACCAGTCAGATCGGTGGTGAACCATGCTCGGAACCGAGGGAGCAAGGCTGCGTCATGGTGACTTCCACGGAGAGCGAGAGTGATGAAGGCGGCGGTGTGTCCTCCAGAATTGAAGGTTGGAGGAATGGAATTTTGACTGAATATGAACACTTTGCTATTGGTAAAAACCCTTCAGTTAAACGAATTGACAATAGTCGCACCAGTCTATCCAGAGTACGACAATTCCTCCGCTATATGTCAGAGGGCAAGGCCGATGAAGGACTGTGTTCTCTGGATAACTACAGACGTGTGTATGAGTGGTATGGTGAATGTGAAGACCGTTGTTTGGCACCATCCACGTTAAAAATGTACCGAGCTGATGTTCGAAGTTTCCTGAATTATCTTATTCAGTTCCGGCCAAAAGGTCTGCAGGCTAAAGCCAGTGGAATTCGAAAGTTGTTACTCTGCTTGGCAAAGATGGACAGGGATTCGCGGCAGAGCCAGGCAACACACAGGGCAAAATTCCGCAAACGGTGCAGGGACGAGGTGCTCAGCGCTGCGGAGTTAAGCCGGTTTGTTGAGCTAAGTAATCAAGCTATTCCTTCGGTTCTCAGTAGGCTGGAGGTCCGAGCCACCTGCGCTGATAGACGTAGGTTTGCGGCTCTCATGTCCAGCCGGTTGGCCATCTTTAATGGCACTCGACGATCCCCAGTCACCACCTTCAGTGAGAGGGAATTTACTGAAGTAACCCCGGAAAGTGGGGGTTATCAGATGTGCATTTCAAGCCACAAAACGAACTATAGCTTCGGTGAGTGCAGAGTTGTTCTATCTGAGCAGGAATACACTTGGCTTAAACGATTCCATCAGATCAGGCCTAATCTGAGTGGAATCACCTCAGACACAACACTCTTCTTTTTCACGTCCTGCGGTCAACCGTACGGCAATCTCTGTGAGTATGTGGGCCAGATATTTGCAGAGTTTGGCATTGGAAGTAAAGTCACCTTCGGTACAATTCGACGAAGCGTTGCTACATTGAACTTTAATCAAGGCTCGGTTACAGACCGGGGAACTGTGGCTGACCATATGTGTCATTCTCTGGAAACGCAGGCACGGTACTACCGGTACCATGATTTGCCTCGTAACGCCAGCCGAGCGCGGTCACTAATTGAGGGACAAATCAACCCATGATTCACTGATAAATAAAGAACATTTATTTGAAATTCACCCATGTCTTTGTGTGTCATTTGGTCACGGTTGAGAATGTATGGAGGCCTGAGGGTCTGAAATACCAGGGTGTTATGGGGTACCAGGTGCACTGAGCTGAAGAGACAGGCCGAGATAGAGGGCAGGCAGGTGGGCAGGCAGGGTAGAGAGAGTAAGCCTTGGTAACCAGTTCAATCACCAGGTACACATGCTGGACTTAGTGCAATGAGAGAGAAGTATGACTCTGTCATTGAATTGTATTGGGTTACCAGGTGACCTTGGTGGGGGGTGTGGGTCCCCCCTATGGGGTCTCCCTAACCCCCCTATGGTGGTCTCAGAGTGGGCATGTAGGTCTGTATACCCTTTAAAAATGTCACCCCTCCATAAATTGATCTATGGCGCCATCAAGCGACTTTTTAAATGTACTTATCCCACTGACATGGGACAGCAGTGGGGTGCTGAAACATGTGTCCTGGGGGTGGTGATGGCCTTTAAAAGTATTTAAAACCTTTTTAAAAAATTGGTCCTGGTAACCCAGAATAAAACCAGGTGCCCGTTTGGACTTAGTGCAATTTCTGAGAAGAAAAACATAGTCATTTTTCTGAAGATTTTTTGAAAAGCTATATAATTCCCTCTTGCTGTATCTCATTGAGTTGGGCCCTTAGGATGGTGCTCTAAGGGTGGGTATGGAGGTCCATATGCCCTCTATAAGTATTTAAAACCGTTTTTTCAAGCCCTCTATAAGTATTTAAAACCGTTTTTCAAAAATTGTCCTGGTAACCCAGAATAAAACCAGGTGCCCGTTTGGACTTAGTGCAATTTCTGAGAAGAAAAACATAGTCATTTTTCTGAAGATTTTTTGAAAAGCTATATAATTCCCTCTTGCTGTATCTCATTGAGTTGGGCCATTAGGATGGTGCTCTAAGGGTGGGTATGGAGGTCCATATGCCCTCTATAAGTATTTAAAACCGTTTTTCAAAAATTGTCCTGGTAACCCAGAATAAAACCAGGTGCACGTTTGGACTTAGTCTCTGAAGCGAACTGAAAAGTTGGCACTTTGTAACTTTTTTGACCAAAATCTGAAATTTTCAAATAATGATTAAAAATACTTCCTGAGGGGCTAGAGGTCCCAAATTTTGGCTCATACCCTCTCTCGTGATGGGCAACAATTAGCCCCGGGTCAGAAAATTTCGCTTCCATAGGAACATATTTTTTCGGTAAACGGAACTTTTTTTCGCAAACTTAAAACTCGATTTTCTATTATAAATTGTTATGGAAAAACGGTTTAAATTAGATGGAAATGTTCGTCTACGTGTGCCCTTTCGTGCAAAAAAACCCCCATCCTGATTGGAGTTGTACTTTTCGATTTATTCAAGTTTAAAGTGTCCTACCGTGACATCGGGAATAGCCTTGAAACTGTGTGAGTGAGAGTTATTTTTACACACTCGTGGCCGTGTGGGGCAGACAGGTACCGGCGCGATTTGAGAAACCTGGTTTTTGACAACTGGAGAACCACATTCCGTCGGCGACCCATAGGTGGTTGCTACTCTGGCCGAATAGGGAGTGCTTTATGGACACTTTTGAGGGTTACAAGCCCCTCGTAACCATGGTAGTTCGGTCCTTATCCCTTCGGCGACCGATTGATGATTACTACTCATGCCGAATAGGGAGAGCTTTATGGACACTTTTGAGGGTTACAAGCCCCTCGGAACCATGGTAGTTCGGTCCTTATCCCTTCGGCGACCGATTGATGATTACTACTCTGGCCGAATAGGGAGTGATTTATGGACATTTTTGAGGGTTGCTTGTCCCTCATAACCATGGTTCCTTTGGTTCATATCCCTTCTGCGCCTGATTGGTCGTTACTACTCAGGCCGAATAGGGAGTGCTTTATGGACACTTTTGAGGGTTACAAGCCCCTCAGAACCGTGGGTACTTTGGACCATATCCCTCCGGCGCCCGATTGGTCCTAAGTATTGATCCGATTTTCCCAGCTTGGTGGTGGGAGGATATTGAGCTCTGTCCTGGACAGGTGGTCTATCCCAGCTATCACCTTGTGGGTTTGGGTCCTCCATGACCATGGTTCTTGTCCCATGAATGTGTCCGTCCCTAGCTTCCAACACGTTGCGTATCCATGGTTGTCCTCTGTTGTCGAGCCTGTTTTACATCTTCTGACCGATTTGCAATCTGTTTCCACCTGGGAGGGCCCCTGTCGGCCGGCCATTGGTCGGTGTTCAGACGGACGGTTCCTCCCGCCCCACGTGGAATTGCCTCTATCGGGGGAGCCCCTGTCGGAGACGGTTATCCCCGTCTTAATGTCAAGCTTCAGCCGCGCTCCGTTCGTGCGAGATCTAGCCGGCCCGTCTGTCTCAGTGGCCCTACATTGGTGGGGAGTGGACTACCCAGGTAGCGATGCCTGCGGATGACGTTCACCCATACCGTACCGGCGCCAGAAACACATGTATTTCTCAAACCCTGTCTTTTATCCACGTTGATGGCGTTCCGAATTAACCCTCCAGCTAAGACAAGATACCTGATTAAGCGGTGCCCCGGCACCTGTGGCTCCGGCCACGGGCAGTTCAGGGCCTCCCGCTGGGCGCACGGTGGATTGACCTAGGGCCTCCTCCCCTCACGGGATAGGAGTGGTCCCTGGCTGTTCTCCGCTTAGTGTGCCCGGGTACAACCTCTATGTTGTGAGTGGCTACCTGGTTGATCCTGCCAGTAGCATATGCTTGTCTCAAAGATTAAGCCATGCAAGTCTAAGTACACACGGCCGGTACAGTGAAACTGCGAATGGCTCATTAAATCAGTTATGGGTTCGATTCCGGAGAGGGATCCTGAGAAATGGCTACCACATCCAAGGAAGGCAGCAGGGGTGCAAATTACCCACTCCCGACACAAACCAAACTCTGCTGTGGGTCGGGTAGGGTAGGGGGCTCACGCCTCCCGCCTCTCCCTTCCCTCGGCGCGGGTGAACTGGTCCTAGCCCGGTTCCCCGCAGTTCCTTTTTGCCTGGGATGCGCCCGACTGGCTCCATCCCCTTTCCCCGTTAGGCACGGCTAGATGACGCACCGATGGGTGGGTGTGTAGGCCGCTACCGAGGGGGACTGGGGGTGTCCGGTGAACCGGGACTTCCCGAAATGGTCTCACATTTTTAAGCGGCTTGAGTATCACCCAGTATCCTCGCGCGGCACTGGGAACCCAGTCAACCGCTCTGCGCCCCGGCGCAGGCGGGGGTTTAATGTCTCCCCGGCCCCACCGGCGCTTCGGCGACGGCGGCAGAGGAGCACCCGGAGGCCCCCATAAAGTTAAACCTACCTGTCTTTGAACTATGACCTCTCGCTCTGGCGAAGGGCGGAGGAAAGGAGGGCAACCTCCCCAACTCCCAACCCTTGAAACACGGACCAAGGAGACTAACGCACGCGCAAGTCAGAGTGTTTTCTCCGACACACCCCGTGGCGCAATGAAAGTGAGGGCCGGCGCGCGCTGGCTGAGGTGGGATCCCGGCCCTACGGGGTTGGGCGCACCACCGGCCCGTCTCGCCCGCTCTGTCGGGGAGGTGGAGCGTGAGCGTGTGCGATAGGACCCGAAAGATGATGAACTATGCCTGGGCGGTCCTGACGTGCAAATCGGTTGTCCGATCACCGCGGTGAGCACGGAAGCTGGGCGGGAAACCCGAGAGAGGGGCCCAAGCCCTGGAAAGAGTTGCAGTTCCGGCGGCGTCCGGTGAGCTCTTGCTGGCCCTTGAAAATCCGTAAGAGAGGGTGTAAATCTCACGTCGGGCCGTACCCATATCCGCAGCAGGTCTCCAAGGGCAACATCCTCTGGCATGTTAGAACAATGCATGTTAAGGAAAGTTGATGAGTCAGATCCGTAACTTCGGGGTAAAGATTGGTTCTAAGGGCAGGGCTGGGTAGGTCGGGCTAGGGTGTGAAATGAGGCTGGGCTCGATTCATGCCGATCTCCCCAGAAAGATGCTCGTCGGCCCCAGTAACAAGGGGTAAGGGATCTCCGGCGGGTATGTAGCCTTCGAACCAAGCTTTTTTGGGACAGAAGGCGTCTTCCTCCACCTCCCCCGTTATTTCTAACTGGTTACCAGGTGCACAGAGAAGGGCCAGGAGGCAGAGTCCGGAGGCCCAGAGAGAGAGTGGGCAAGCAGACTAAAGAAGGTGGGTACCCGGGTGCAAAGTACCACCAGCACCTGGTAATCCTGGTGTGGACTTAGTCTCTGAGTGGTAAGCTGCAGGGTGACCAGGTGCACGAAGGCCGTTTTGGATCACCAGGTGCACGCGGTTCGTAACAGCGGGGCTATATGCTTTAGTGTCCGAGGAAGGGTGCTTAAGAGTGGGTGCCCTGGTTCGGATGGTGGTGGGTGCCCTGGTTCGGATGGTGGTGGGTGCCCTGGTTCGGATGGTGGTGGGTGCCCTGGTTCGCATGGTGGTGGGTGCCCTGGTTCGGATGGTGGTGGGTGCCCTGGTTCGGATGGTGGTGGGTGCCCTGGTTCGGATGGTGGTGGGTGCCCTGGTTCGGATGGTGGTGGGTGCCCTGGTTCGGATGGTGGTGGGTGCCCTGGTTCGGATGGTGGTGGGTGCCCTGGTTCGGATGGTGGTGGGTGCCCTGGTTCGGATGGTGGTGGGTGCCCTGGTTCGGATGGTGGTGGGTGCCCTGGTTCGGATGGTGGTGGGTGCCCTGGTTCGGATGGTGTAAGAGCTTGTGGTGGGGGGTATCCCCCACTGGAGGTCATGCCCATAGAGAGGGGTGTTCCCCGGAGAGTGGGTGAAGGCTATCACTACCTGGTAACCCAAAATAATACCAGGCCCACAGCTGGACATAGTGCAATTTCTGAGAATTTTTGGACTTAGTCATTTTTCAAGAAAGCTCTGTCACTAACTTACATTGATGTTTAAAATGTCCAGTGGCGCCCTCTTGTGGAACATCCCGGGTGGGGGGTGTGTGAGAGGGGGGTATGGGACCGCCTATGGGGTGCTCCCTATCCGGGCATAGTAGTTTGAGGGAGTAAGCTCTACTCTCATGCCCGGAGAGATGGGTGTTCCCCGGATAGTGAGTGAAGGCCTAGAGGCCTGGAGGTCCGTAGTTCCACTGTCCTTAAGGGGGGCAGAGCAGTCAGCCTCTCTGGAGGTTGGCTGCTCTGTCCCCCTTTTTTTTTGGCCTAGTAACCCACAATTATACCAGGCCCACAGATCTGGCCAATGCCCAAACACACATAAAAACACTCATAAATCAGAAATGCTTTATCCCAGTGACATGGGGCTTCAGTATGTATCTCACATAGATAGATATGTTATGTGTGTACCATTTAAAAGTATTTAAAACCATTCTGAATGATTTTGACCTCAAAATAATACAATCACATGATTTGGCCTGGTAACTTAAAAACACATGAAAACCCTCATAAATCAGAAATGCTTTATCCCAGTGACATGGGGCTTCAGTATGTATCTCACATAGATAGATATGTTATGTGTGTACCATTTAAAAGTATTTAAAACCATTCTGAAGACTTTTGACCCCAAAATAACACAAGGCCCACAGCTGTGGCCAATGCCCAAACACACATAAAAACACTCATAAATCAGAAATGCTTTATCCCAGTGACATGGGGCTTCAGTATGTATCTCACATAGATAGATATGTTATGTGTGTACCATTTAAAAGTATTTAAAACCATTCTGAATGATTTTGACCTCAAAATAATACCATCACATGATTTGGCCTGGTAACCTAAAAACACATGAAAACCCTCATAAATCAGAAATGCTTTATCCCAGTGACATGGGGCTTCAGTATGTATCTCACATAGATAGATATGTTATGTGTGTACCATTTAAAAGTATTTAAAACCATTCTGAATGATTTTGACCTTATTTGAAAGCTCCATAAATTGATCTATGGCGCCATCAAGCGACTTTTTAAATGTACTTATCCCACTGACATGGGACAGCAGTGGGCTGCTGAAACAGGTGTCCTGGGGGTGGTGATGGCCTTTAAAAGTATTTAAAACCTTTTTAAAAAATGGTCCTGGTAACCCAGAATAAAACCAGGTGCCCGTTTGGACTTAGTGCAATTTCTGAGAAGAAAAACATAGTCATTTTTCTGAAGATTTTTTGAAAAGCTATATAATTCCCTCTTGCTGTATCTCATTGAGTTGGGCCATTAGGATGGTGCTCTAAGGGTGGGTATGGAGGTCCATATACCCTCTATAAGTATTTAAAACCGTTTTTCAAAAATTGTCCTGGTAACCCAGAATAAAACCAGGTGCACGTTTGGACTTAGTCTCTGAAGCGAACTGAAAAGTTGGCACTTTGTAACTTTTTTGACCAAAATCTGAAATTTTCAAATAATGATTAAAAATACTTCCCGGGGGGCTAGAGGTCCCAGACTTCGGCTCATACCCTCTCTCGTGATGGGCAACAATTAGCCCCGGGTTAGAAAATGTCGCTTCTATAGGAACCTATTTTTTCGGTAAACGGAACTTTTTTTCGCAAACTTAAAACTCGATTTTCTATTATAAATTGTTATGGAAAAACGGTTTAAATTAGATGGAAATGTTCGTCTACGTGTGCCCTTTCGTGCAAAAAAACCCCCATCCTGATTGGAGTTGTACTTTTCGATTTATTCAAGTTTAAAGTGTCCTACCGTGACATCGGGAATAGCCTTGAAACTGTGTGAGTGAGAGTTATTTTTACACACTCGTGGCCGTGTGGGGCAGACAGGTACCGGCGCGATTTGAGAAACCTGGTTTTTGACAACTGGAGAACCACATTCCGTCGGCGACCCATAGGTGGTTGCTACTCTGGCCGAATAGGGAGTGCTTTATGGACACTTTTGAGGGTTACAAGCCCCTCGGAACCATGGTAGTTCGGTCCTTATCCCTTCGGCGACCGATTGATGATTACTACTCATGCCGAATAGGGAGAGCTTTATGGACACTTTTGAGGGTTACAAGCCCCTCGGAACCATGGTAGTTCGGTCCTTATCCCTTCGGCGACCGATTGATGATTACTACTCATGCCGAATAGGGAGAGCTTTATGGACACTTTTGAGGGTTACAAGCCCCTCGGAACCATGGTAGTTCGGTCCTTATCCCTTCGGCGACCCGATTGATGATTACTACTCATGCCGAATAGGGAGAGCTTTATGGACACTTTTGAGGGTTACAAGCCCCTCAGAACCGTGGGTACTTTGGACCATATCCCTTCCGCGCCTGCCCTAAGGATTTGGGCCGTCAAAGGGCATTAGGGCCTATGGGTTTGGGCCTTCAAGGGCAGTACACTAATCTCTGAATCCGTATCAGAGTGCCTCTTTTCAGGCATATTGACAAGTGTGTATAGCCCTGGAAGCCTATGAAAGTACCAGGGCATGGCTGTCTGGCCTTGGCATTATGCCCTAAGGATTTGGGCCGTCAAAGGGCATTAGGGCCTATGGGTTTGGGCCTTCAAGGGCAGTACACTAATCTCTGAATCCGTATCAGAGTGCCTCTTTTCAGGCATATTGACAAGTGTGTATAGCCCTGGAAGCCTATGAAAGTAAAGGATTTGGGCCGTCAAAGGGCATTTGGGCCGTCAAAGGGCATTAGGGCCTTGGGTCTTTAGGTTCCCAGGCTCTCGGTGGAAAAAAACGGTGTGATCCCCAGCGGGGCTCGAACACCGATCGTCAGATCATAAGCCACAGCCGCTACCCCCATGGCCAACTGGGCTTTGACGAACAAAGAGGCCCTGGAAGCCTATGAAAGTACCAGGGCATGGCTGTCTGGCCTTGGCATTATGCCCTAAGGATTTGGGCCGTCAAAGGGCATTAGGGCCTATGGGTTTGGGCCTTCAAGGGCAGTACACTAATCTCTGAATCCGTATCAGAGTGCCTCTTTTCAGGCATATTGACAAGTGTGTATAGCCCTGGAAGCCTATGAAAGTACCAGGGCATGGCTGTCTGGCCTTGGCATTATGCCCTAAGGATTTGGGCCGTCGAAGGGCATTTGGGCCGTCGAAGGGCATTTGGGCCGTCGAAGGGCATTAGGGCCGTCGAAGGGCATTAGGGCCGTCAGAAGGGCATTAGGGCCGTCAAAGGGCATTAGGGCCTTGGGTCTTTAGGTTCCCAGGCTCTCGGTGGAAAAAAACGGTGTGATCCCCAGCGGGGCTCGAACACCGATCGTCAGATCGTAAGCCACAGCCGCTACCCCCATGGCCAACTGGGCTTTGACGAACAAAGAGGCAACGAGGTGATCTTTATGGTCAAATTTCCAATCAGTCCAATTGGTCTGATATTGGCCCACACCTGGGGCTCATTAAGCCCTAGTTAGGGTTAGGTCGTTGTTTGGTGGAGCAAACAAAGAGACATACACGCACGCAGGAGAGAGAAGCTATGAACAGTAGACTAAAACGTGATTGTGGGCTTTGTTCCAAGCGGAATATCGTGCGGATAGACCGACATTTCAAGTCTGTCCATGCACTTAAGCCTGCTACTACAGAATGGAAGCGTGCTATGCAATCTAGCCGGCGTTCAACTGAGAGACAGCAGCCCGAATCATGGCAGTGTATGCAGCCTAACAACGGTGTTGCACCGCAGCTGGAGCCCTGGGAGAACCCTGGGTATTTCCAGTGTGTTGAAAGTGAGTTGTCCGTGGAGCAGCAGCTGGTAGACAAGGGTGAGCAGTCCGCGGTGGTGGATCAGCAGCTGTGGGACGAGAGTGAGCAGGCGGCGGCGACTGCGCCGGTGCAGTCAACCAGTCAGATCGGTGGTGAACCATGCTCGGAACCGAGGGAGCAAGGCTGCGTCATGGTGACTTCCACGGAGAGCGAGAGTGATGAAGGCGGCGGTGTGTCCTCCAGAATTGAAGGTTGGAGGAATGGAATTTTGACTGAATATGAACACTTTGCTATTGGTAAAAACCCTTCAGTTAAACGAATTGACAATAGTCGCACCAGTCTATCCAGAGTACGACAATTCCTCCGCTATATGTCAGAGGGCAAGGCCGATGAAGGACTGTGTTCTCTGGATAACTACAGACGTGTGTATGAGTGGTATGGTGAATGTGAAGACCGTTGTTTGGCACCATCCACGTTAAAAATGTACCGAGCTGATGTTCGAAGTTTCCTGAATTATCTTATTCAGTTCCGGCCAAAAGGTCTGCAGGCTAAAGCCAGTGGAATTCGAAAGTTGTTACTCTGCTTGGCAAAGATGGACAGGGATTCGCGGCAGAGCCAGGCAACACACAGGGCAAAATTCCGCAAACGGTGCAGGGACGAGGTGCTCAGCGCTGCGGAGTTAAGCCGGTTTGTTGAGCTAAGTAATCAAGCTATTCCTTCGGTTCTCAGTAGGCTGGAGGTCCGAGCCACCTGCGCTGATAGACGTAGGTTTGCGGCTCTCATGTCCAGCCGGTTGGCCATCTTTAATGGCACTCGACGATCCCCAGTCACCACCTTCAGTGAGAGGGAATTTACTGAAGTAACCCCGGAAAGTGGGGGTTATCAGATGTGCATTTCAAGCCACAAAACGAACTATAGCTTCGGTGAGTGCAGAGTTGTTCTATCTGAGCAGGAATACACTTGGCTTAAACGATTCCATCAGATCAGGCCTAATCTGAGTGGAATCACCTCAGACACAACACTCTTCTTTTTCACGTCCTGCGGTCAACCGTACGGCAATCTCTGTGAGTATGTGGGCCAGATATTTGCAGAGTTTGGCATTGGAAGTAAAGTCACCTTCGGTACAATTCGACGAAGCGTTGCTACATTGAACTTTAATCAAGGCTCGGTTACAGACCGGGGAACTGTGGCTGACCATATGTGTCATTCTCTGGAAACGCAGGCACGGTACTACCGGTACCATGATTTGCCTCGTAACGCCAGCCGAGCGCGGTCACTAATTGAGGGACAAATCAACCCATGATTCACTGATAAATAAAGAACATTTATTTGAAATTCACCCATGTCTTTGTGTGTCATTTGGTCACGGTTGAGAATGTATGGAGGCCTGAGGGTCTGAAATACCAGGGTGTTATGGGGTACCAGGTGCACTGAGCTGAAGAGACAGGCCGAGATAGAGGGCAGGCAGGTGGGCAGGCAGGGTAGAGAGAGTAAGCCTTGGTAACCAGTTCAATCACCAGGTACACATGCTGGACTTAGTGCAATGAGAGAGAAGTATGACTCTGTCATTGAATTGTATTGGGTTACCAGGTGACCTTGGTGGGGGGTGTGGGTCCCCCCTATGGGGTCTCCCTAACCCCCCTATGGTGGTCTCAGAGTGGGCATGTAGGTCTGTATACCCTTTAAAAATGTCACCCCTCCATAAATTGATCTATGGCGCCATCAAGCGACTTTTTAAATGTACTTATCCCACTGACATGGGACAGCAGTGGGGTGCTGAAACATGTGTCCTGGGGGTGGTGATGGCCTTTAAAAGTATTTAAAACCTTTTTAAAAAATTGGTCCTGGTAACCCAGAATAAAACCAGGTGCCCGTTTGGACTTAGTGCAATTTCTGAGAAGAAAAACATAGTCATTTTTCTGAAGATTTTTTGAAAAGCTATATAATTCCCTCTTGCTGTATCTCATTGAGTTGGGCCCTTAGGATGGTGCTCTAAGGGTGGGTATGGAGGTCCATATGCCCTCTATAAGTATTTAAAACCGTTTTTCAAAAATTGTCCTGGTAACCCAGAATAAAACCAGGTGCCCGTTTGGACTTAGTGCAATTTCTGAGAAGAAAAACATAGTCATTTTTCTGAAGATTTTTTGAAAAGCTATATAATTCCCTCTTGCTGTATCTCATTGAGTTGGGCCATTAGGATGGTGCTCTAAGGGTGGGTATGGAGGTCCATATGCCCTCTATAAGTATTTAAAACCGTTTTTCAAAAATTGTCCTGGTAACCCAGAATAAAACCAGGTGCACGTTTGGACTTAGTCTCTGAAGCGAACTGAAAAGTTGGCACTTTGTAACTTTTTTGACCAAAATCTGAAATTTTCAAATAATGATTAAAAATACTTCCTGAGGGGCTAGAGGTCCCAAATTTTGGCTCATACCCTCTCTCGTGATGGGCAACAATTAGCCCCGGGTCAGAAAATTTCGCTTCCATAGGAACATATTTTTTCGGTAAACGGAACTTTTTTTCGCAAACTTAAAACTCGATTTTCTATTATAAATTGTTATGGAAAAACGGTTTAAATTAGATGGAAATGTTCGTCTACGTGTGCCCTTTCGTGCAAAAAAACCCCCATCCTGATTGGAGTTGTACTTTTCGATTTATTCAAGTTTAAAGTGTCCTACCGTGACATCGGGAATAGCCTTGAAACTGTGTGAGTGAGAGTTATTTTTACACACTCGTGGCCGTGTGGGGCAGACAGGTACCGGCGCGATTTGAGAAACCTGGTTTTTGACAACTGGAGAACCACATTCCGTCGGCGACCCATAGGTGGTTGCTACTCTGGCCGAATAGGGAGTGCTTTATGGACACTTTTGAGGGTTACAAGCCCCTCGTAACCATGGTAGTTCGGTCCTTATCCCTTCGGCGACCGATTGATGATTACTACTCATGCCGAATAGGGAGAGCTTTATGGACACTTTTGAGGGTTACAAGCCCCTCGGAACCATGGTAGTTCGGTCCTTATCCCTTCGGCGACCGATTGATGATTACTACTCTGGCCGAATAGGGAGTGATTTATGGACATTTTTGAGGGTTGCTTGTCCCTCATAACCATGGTTCCTTTGGTTCATATCCCTTCTGCGCCTGATTGGTCGTTACTACTCAGGCCGAATAGGGAGTGCTTTATGGACACTTTTGAGGGTTACAAGCCCCTCAGAACCGTGGGTACTTTGGACCATATCCCTCCGGCGCCCGATTGGTCCTAAGTATTGATCCGATTTTCCCAGCTTGGTGGTGGGAGGATATTGAGCTCTGTCCTGGACAGGTGGTCTATCCCAGCTATCACCTTGTGGGTTTGGGTCCTCCATGACCATGGTTCTTGTCCCATGAATGTGTCCGTCCCTAGCTTCCAACACGTTGCGTATCCATGGTTGTCCTCTGTTGTCGAGCCTGTTTTACATCTTCTGACCGATTTGCAATCTGTTTCCACCTGGGAGGGCCCCTGTCGGCCGGCCATTGGTCGGTGTTCAGACGGACGGTTCCTCCCGCCCCACGTGGAATTGCCTCTATCGGGGGAGCCCCTGTCGGAGACGGTTATCCCCGTCTTAATGTCAAGCTTCAGCCGCGCTCCGTTCGTGCGAGATCTAGCCGGCCCGTCTGTCTCAGTGGCCCTACATTGGTGGGGAGTGGACTACCCAGGTAGCGATGCCTGCGGATGACGTTCACCCATACCGTACCGGCGCCAGAAACACATGTATTTCTCAAACCCTGTCTTTTATCCACGTTGATGGCGTTCCGAATTAACCCTCCAGCTAAGACAAGATACCTGATTAAGCGGTGCCCCGGCACCTGTGGCTCCGGCCACGGGCAGTTCAGGGCCTCCCGCTGGGCGCACGGTGGATTGACCTAGGGCCTCCTCCCCTCACGGGATAGGAGTGGTCCCTGGCTGTTCTCCGCTTAGTGTGCCCGGGTACAACCTCTATGTTGTGAGTGGCTACCTGGTTGATCCTGCCAGTAGCATATGCTTGTCTCAAAGATTAAGCCATGCAAGTCTAAGTACACACGGCCGGTACAGTGAAACTGCGAATGGCTCATTAAATCAGTTATGGGTTCGATTCCGGAGAGGGATCCTGAGAAATGGCTACCACATCCAAGGAAGGCAGCAGGGGTGCAAATTACCCACTCCCGACACAAACCAAACTCTGCTGTGGGTCGGGTAGGGTAGGGGGCTCACGCCTCCCGCCTCTCCCTTCCCTCGGCGCGGGTGAACTGGTCCTAGCCCGGTTCCCCGCAGTTCCTTTTTGCCTGGGATGCGCCCGACTGGCTCCATCCCCTTTCCCCGTTAGGCACGGCTAGATGACGCACCGATGGGTGGGTGTGTAGGCCGCTACCGAGGGGGACTGGGGGTGTCCGGTGAACCGGGACTTCCCGAAATGGTCTCACATTTTTAAGCGGCTTGAGTATCACCCAGTATCCTCGCGCGGCACTGGGAACCCAGTCAACCGCTCTGCGCCCCGGCGCAGGCGGGGGTTTAATGTCTCCCCGGCCCCACCGGCGCTTCGGCGACGGCGGCAGAGGAGCACCCGGAGGCCCCCATAAAGTTAAACCTACCTGTCTTTGAACTATGACCTCTCGCTCTGGCGAAGGGCGGAGGAAAGGAGGGCAACCTCCCCAACTCCCAACCCTTGAAACACGGACCAAGGAGACTAACGCACGCGCAAGTCAGAGTGTTTTCTCCGACACACCCCGTGGCGCAATGAAAGTGAGGGCCGGCGCGCGCTGGCTGAGGTGGGATCCCGGCCCTACGGGGTTGGGCGCACCACCGGCCCGTCTCGCCCGCTCTGTCGGGGAGGTGGAGCGTGAGCGTGTGCGATAGGACCCGAAAGATGATGAACTATGCCTGGGCGGTCCTGACGTGCAAATCGGTTGTCCGATCACCGCGGTGAGCACGGAAGCTGGGCGGGAAACCCGAGAGAGGGGCCCAAGCCCTGGAAAGAGTTGCAGTTCCGGCGGCGTCCGGTGAGCTCTTGCTGGCCCTTGAAAATCCGTAAGAGAGGGTGTAAATCTCACGTCGGGCCGTACCCATATCCGCAGCAGGTCTCCAAGGGCAACATCCTCTGGCATGTTAGAACAATGCATGTTAAGGAAAGTTGATGAGTCAGATCCGTAACTTCGGGGTAAAGATTGGTTCTAAGGGCAGGGCTGGGTAGGTCGGGCTAGGGTGTGAAATGAGGCTGGGCTCGATTCATGCCGATCTCCCCAGAAAGATGCTCGTCGGCCCCAGTAACAAGGGGTAAGGGATCTCCGGCGGGTATGTAGCCTTCGAACCAAGCTTTTTTGGGACAGAAGGCGTCTTCCTCCACCTCCCCCGTTATTTCTAACTGGTTACCAGGTGCACAGAGAAGGGCCAGGAGGCAGAGTCCGGAGGCCCAGAGAGAGAGTGGGCAAGCAGACTAAAGAAGGTGGGTACCCGGGTGCAAAGTACCACCAGCACCTGGTAATCCTGGTGTGGACTTAGTCTCTGAGTGGTAAGCTGCAGGGTGACCAGGTGCACGAAGGCCGTTTTGGATCACCAGGTGCACGCGGTTCGTAACAGCGGGGCTATATGCTTTAGTGTCCGAGGAAGGGTGCTTAAGAGTGGGTGCCCTGGTTCGGATGGTGGTGGGTGCCCTGGTTCGGATGGTGGTGGGTGCCCTGGTTCGGATGGTGGTGGGTGCCCTGGTTCGCATGGTGGTGGGTGCCCTGGTTCGGATGGTGGTGGGTGCCCTGGTTCGGATGGTGGTGGGTGCCCTGGTTCGGATGGTGGTGGGTGCCCTGGTTCGGATGGTGGTGGGTGCCCTGGTTCGGATGGTGGTGGGTGCCCTGGTTCGGATGGTGGTGGGTGCCCTGGTTCGGATGGTGGTGGGTGCCCTGGTTCGGATGGTGGTGGGTGCCCTGGTTCGGATGGTGGTGGGTGCCCTGGTTCGGATGGTGTAAGAGCTTGTGGTGGGGGGTATCCCCCACTGGAGGTCATGCCCATAGAGAGGGGTGTTCCCCGGAGAGTGGGTGAAGGCTATCACTACCTGGTAACCCAAAATAATACCAGGCCCACAGCTGGACATAGTGCAATTTCTGAGAATTTTTGGACTTAGTCATTTTTCAAGAAAGCTCTGTCACTAACTTACATTGATGTTTAAAATGTCCAGTGGCGCCCTCTTGTGGAACATCCCGGGTGGGGGGTGTGTGAGAGGGGGGTATGGGACCGCCTATGGGGTGCTCCCTATCCGGGCATAGTAGTTTGAGGGAGTAAGCTCTACTCTCATGCCCGGAGAGATGGGTGTTCCCCGGATAGTGAGTGAAGGCCTAGAGGCCTGGAGGTCCGTAGTTCCACTGTCCTTAAGGGGGGCAGAGCAGTCAGCCTCTCTGGAGGTTGGCTGCTCTGTCCCCCTTTTTTTTTGGCCTAGTAACCCACAATTATACCAGGCCCACAGATCTGGCCAATGCCCAAACACACATAAAAACACTCATAAATCAGAAATGCTTTATCCCAGTGACATGGGGCTTCAGTATGTATCTCACATAGATAGATATGTTATGTGTGTACCATTTAAAAGTATTTAAAACCATTCTGAATGATTTTGACCTCAAAATAATACAATCACATGATTTGGCCTGGTAACTTAAAAACACATGAAAACCCTCATAAATCAGAAATGCTTTATCCCAGTGACATGGGGCTTCAGTATGTATCTCACATAGATAGATATGTTATGTGTGTACCATTTAAAAGTATTTAAAACCATTCTGAAGACTTTTGACCCCAAAATAACACAAGGCCCACAGCTGTGGCCAATGCCCAAACACACATAAAAACACTCATAAATCAGAAATGCTTTATCCCAGTGACATGGGGCTTCAGTATGTATCTCACATAGATAGATATGTTATGTGTGTACCATTTAAAAGTATTTAAAACCATTCTGAATGATTTTGACCTCAAAATAATACCATCACATGATTTGGCCTGGTAACCTAAAAACACATGAAAACCCTCATAAATCAGAAATGCTTTATCCCAGTGACATGGGGCTTCAGTATGTATCTCACATAGATAGATATGTTATGTGTGTACCATTTAAAAGTATTTAAAACCATTCTGAATGATTTTGACCTTATTTGAAAGCTCCATAAATTGATCTATGGCGCCATCAAGCGACTTTTTAAATGTACTTATCCCACTGACATGGGACAGCAGTGGGCTGCTGAAACAGGTGTCCTGGGGGTGGTGATGGCCTTTAAAAGTATTTAAAACCTTTTTAAAAAATGGTCCTGGTAACCCAGAATAAAACCAGGTGCCCGTTTGGACTTAGTGCAATTTCTGAGAAGAAAAACATAGTCATTTTTCTGAAGATTTTTTGAAAAGCTATATAATTCCCTCTTGCTGTATCTCATTGAGTTGGGCCATTAGGATGGTGCTCTAAGGGTGGGTATGGAGGTCCATATACCCTCTATAAGTATTTAAAACCGTTTTTCAAAAATTGTCCTGGTAACCCAGAATAAAACCAGGTGCACGTTTGGACTTAGTCTCTGAAGCGAACTGAAAAGTTGGCACTTTGTAACTTTTTTGACCAAAATCTGAAATTTTCAAATAATGATTAAAAATACTTCCCGGGGGGCTAGAGGTCCCAGACTTCGGCTCATACCCTCTCTCGTGATGGGCAACAATTAGCCCCGGGTTAGAAAATGTCGCTTCTATAGGAACCTATTTTTTCGGTAAACGGAACTTTTTTTCGCAAACTTAAAACTCGATTTTCTATTATAAATTGTTATGGAAAAACGGTTTAAATTAGATGGAAATGTTCGTCTACGTGTGCCCTTTCGTGCAAAAAAACCCCCATCCTGATTGGAGTTGTACTTTTCGATTTATTCAAGTTTAAAGTGTCCTACCGTGACATCGGGAATAGCCTTGAAACTGTGTGAGTGAGAGTTATTTTTACACACTCGTGGCCGTGTGGGGCAGACAGGTACCGGCGCGATTTGAGAAACCTGGTTTTTGACAACTGGAGAACCACATTCCGTCGGCGACCCATAGGTGGTTGCTACTCTGGCCGAATAGGGAGTGCTTTATGGACACTTTTGAGGGTTACAAGCCCCTCGGAACCATGGTAGTTCGGTCCTTATCCCTTCGGCGACCGATTGATGATTACTACTCATGCCGAATAGGGAGAGCTTTATGGACACTTTTGAGGGTTACAAGCCCCTCGGAACCATGGTAGTTCGGTCCTTATCCCTTCGGCGACCGATTGATGATTACTACTCATGCCGAATAGGGAGAGCTTTATGGACACTTTTGAGGGTTACAAGCCCCTCGGAACCATGGTAGTTCGGTCCTTATCCCTTCGGCGACCCGATTGATGATTACTACTCATGCCGAATAGGGAGAGCTTTATGGACACTTTTGAGGGTTACAAGCCCCTCAGAACCGTGGGTACTTTGGACCATATCCCTTCCGCGCCTGCCCTAAGGATTTGGGCCGTCAAAGGGCATTAGGGCCTATGGGTTTGGGCCTTCAAGGGCAGTACACTAATCTCTGAATCCGTATCAGAGTGCCTCTTTTCAGGCATATTGACAAGTGTGTATAGCCCTGGAAGCCTATGAAAGTACCAGGGCATGGCTGTCTGGCCTTGGCATTATGCCCTAAGGATTTGGGCCGTCAAAGGGCATTAGGGCCTATGGGTTTGGGCCTTCAAGGGCAGTACACTAATCTCTGAATCCGTATCAGAGTGCCTCTTTTCAGGCATATTGACAAGTGTGTATAGCCCTGGAAGCCTATGAAAGTAAAGGATTTGGGCCGTCAAAGGGCATTTGGGCCGTCAAAGGGCATTAGGGCCTTGGGTCTTTAGGTTCCCAGGCTCTCGGTGGAAAAAAACGGTGTGATCCCCAGCGGGGCTCGAACACCGATCGTCAGATCATAAGCCACAGCCGCTACCCCCATGGCCAACTGGGCTTTGACGAACAAAGAGGCCCTGGAAGCCTATGAAAGTACCAGGGCATGGCTGTCTGGCCTTGGCATTATGCCCTAAGGATTTGGGCCGTCAAAGGGCATTAGGGCCTATGGGTTTGGGCCTTCAAGGGCAGTACACTAATCTCTGAATCCGTATCAGAGTGCCTCTTTTCAGGCATATTGACAAGTGTGTATAGCCCTGGAAGCCTATGAAAGTACCAGGGCATGGCTGTCTGGCCTTGGCATTATGCCCTAAGGATTTGGGCCGTCGAAGGGCATTTGGGCCGTCGAAGGGCATTTGGGCCGTCGAAGGGCATTAGGGCCGTCGAAGGGCATTAGGGCCGTCGAAGGGCATTAGGGCCGTCAAAGGGCATTAGGGCCGTCAAAGGGCATTAGGGCCGTCAAAGGGCATTAGGGCCTTGGGTCTTTAGGTTCCCAGGCTCTCGGTGGAAAAAAACGGTGTGATCCCCAGCGGGGCTCGAACACCGATCGTCAGATCGTAAGCCACAGCCGCTACCCCCATGGCCAACTGGGCTTTGACGAACAAAGAGGCAACGAGGTGATCTTTATGGTCAAATTTCCAATCAGTCCAATTGGTCTGATATTGGCCCACACCTGGGGCTCATTAAGCCCTAGTTAGGGTTAGGTCGTTGTTTGGTGGAGCAAACAAAGAGACATACACGCACGCAGGAGAGAGAAGCTATGAACAGTAGACTAAAACGTGATTGTGGGCTTTGTTCCAAGCGGAATATCGTGCGGATAGACCGACATTTCAAGTCTGTCCATGCACTTAAGCCTGCTACTACAGAATGGAAGCGTGCTATGCAATCTAGCCGGCGTTCAACTGAGAGACAGCAGCCCGAATCATGGCAGTGTATGCAGCCTAACAACGGTGTTGCACCGCAGCTGGAGCCCTGGGAGAACCCTGGGTATTTCCAGTGTGTTGAAAGTGAGTTGTCCGTGGAGCAGCAGCTGGTAGACAAGGGTGAGCAGTCCGCGGTGGTGGATCAGCAGCTGTGGGACGAGAGTGAGCAGGCGGCGGCGACTGCGCCGGTGCAGTCAACCAGTCAGATCGGTGGTGAACCATGCTCGGAACCGAGGGAGCAAGGCTGCGTCATGGTGACTTCCACGGAGAGCGAGAGTGATGAAGGCGGCGGTGTGTCCTCCAGAATTGAAGGTTGGAGGAATGGAATTTTGACTGAATATGAACACTTTGCTATTGGTAAAAACCCTTCAGTTAAACGAATTGACAATAGTCGCACCAGTCTATCCAGAGTACGACAATTCCTCCGCTATATGTCAGAGGGCAAGGCCGATGAAGGACTGTGTTCTCTGGATAACTACAGACGTGTGTATGAGTGGTATGGTGAATGTGAAGACCGTTGTTTGGCACCATCCACGTTAAAAATGTACCGAGCTGATGTTCGAAGTTTCCTGAATTATCTTATTCAGTTCCGGCCAAAAGGTCTGCAGGCTAAAGCCAGTGGAATTCGAAAGTTGTTACTCTGCTTGGCAAAGATGGACAGGGATTCGCGGCAGAGCCAGGCAACACACAGGGCAAAATTCCGCAAACGGTGCAGGGACGAGGTGCTCAGCGCTGCGGAGTTAAGCCGGTTTGTTGAGCTAAGTAATCAAGCTATTCCTTCGGTTCTCAGTAGGCTGGAGGTCCGAGCCACCTGCGCTGATAGACGTAGGTTTGCGGCTCTCATGTCCAGCCGGTTGGCCATCTTTAATGGCACTCGACGATCCCCAGTCACCACCTTCAGTGAGAGGGAATTTACTGAAGTAACCCCGGAAAGTGGGGGTTATCAGATGTGCATTTCAAGCCACAAAACGAACTATAGCTTCGGTGAGTGCAGAGTTGTTCTATCTGAGCAGGAATACACTTGGCTTAAACGATTCCATCAGATCAGGCCTAATCTGAGTGGAATCACCTCAGACACAACACTCTTCTTTTTCACGTCCTGCGGTCAACCGTACGGCAATCTCTGTGAGTATGTGGGCCAGATATTTGCAGAGTTTGGCATTGGAAGTAAAGTCACCTTCGGTACAATTCGACGAAGCGTTGCTACATTGAACTTTAATCAAGGCTCGGTTACAGACCGGGGAACTGTGGCTGACCATATGTGTCATTCTCTGGAAACGCAGGCACGGTACTACCGGTACCATGATTTGCCTCGTAACGCCAGCCGAGCGCGGTCACTAATTGAGGGACAAATCAACCCATGATTCACTGATAAATAAAGAACATTTATTTGAAATTCACCCATGTCTTTGTGTGTCATTTGGTCACGGTTGAGAATGTATGGAGGCCTGAGGGTCTGAAATACCAGGGTGTTATGGGGTACCAGGTGCACTGAGCTGAAGAGACAGGCCGAGATAGAGGGCAGGCAGGTGGGCAGGCAGGGTAGAGAGAGTAAGCCTTGGTAACCAGTTCAATCACCAGGTACACATGCTGGACTTAGTGCAATGAGAGAGAAGTATGACTCTGTCATTGAATTGTATTGGGTTACCAGGTGACCTTGGTGGGGGGTGTGGGTCCCCCCTATGGGGTCTCCCTAACCCCCCTATGGTGGTCTCAGAGTGGGCATGTAGGTCTGTATACCCTTTAAAAATGTCACCCCTCCATAAATTGATCTATGGCGCCATCAAGCGACTTTTTAAATGTACTTATCCCACTGACATGGGACAGCAGTGGGGTGCTGAAACATGTGTCCTGGGGGTGGTGATGGCCTTTAAAAGTATTTAAAACCTTTTTAAAAAATTGGTCCTGGTAACCCAGAATAAAACCAGGTGCCCGTTTGGACTTAGTGCAATTTCTGAGAAGAAAAACATAGTCATTTTTCTGAAGATTTTTTGAAAAGCTATATAATTCCCTCTTGCTGTATCTCATTGAGTTGGGCCCTTAGGATGGTGCTCTAAGGGTGGGTATGGAGGTCCATATGCCCTCTATAAGTATTTAAAACCGTTTTTCAAAAATTGTCCTGGTAACCCAGAATAAAACCAGGTGCCCGTTTGGACTTAGTGCAATTTCTGAGAAGAAAAACATAGTCATTTTTCTGAAGATTTTTTGAAAAGCTATATAATTCCCTCTTGCTGTATCTCATTGAGTTGGGCCATTAGGATGGTGCTCTAAGGGTGGGTATGGAGGTCCATATGCCCTCTATAAGTATTTAAAACCGTTTTTCAAAAATTGTCCTGGTAACCCAGAATAAAACCAGGTGCACGTTTGGACTTAGTCTCTGAAGCGAACTGAAAAGTTGGCACTTTGTAACTTTTTTGACCAAAATCTGAAATTTTCAAATAATGATTAAAAATACTTCCTGAGGGGCTAGAGGTCCCAAATTTTGGCTCATACCCTCTCTCGTGATGGGCAACAATTAGCCCCGGGTCAGAAAATTTCGCTTCCATAGGAACATATTTTTTCGGTAAACGGAACTTTTTTTCGCAAACTTAAAACTCGATTTTCTATTATAAATTGTTATGGAAAAACGGTTTAAATTAGATGGAAATGTTCGTCTACGTGTGCCCTTTCGTGCAAAAAAACCCCCATCCTGATTGGAGTTGTACTTTTCGATTTATTCAAGTTTAAAGTGTCCTACCGTGACATCGGGAATAGCCTTGAAACTGTGTGAGTGAGAGTTATTTTTACACACTCGTGGCCGTGTGGGGCAGACAGGTACCGGCGCGATTTGAGAAACCTGGTTTTTGACAACTGGAGAACCACATTCCGTCGGCGACCCATAGGTGGTTGCTACTCTGGCCGAATAGGGAGTGCTTTATGGACACTTTTGAGGGTTACAAGCCCCTCGTAACCATGGTAGTTCGGTCCTTATCCCTTCGGCGACCGATTGATGATTACTACTCATGCCGAATAGGGAGAGCTTTATGGACACTTTTGAGGGTTACAAGCCCCTCGGAACCATGGTAGTTCGGTCCTTATCCCTTCGGCGACCGATTGATGATTACTACTCTGGCCGAATAGGGAGTGATTTATGGACATTTTTGAGGGTTGCTTGTCCCTCATAACCATGGTTCCTTTGGTTCATATCCCTTCTGCGCCTGATTGGTCGTTACTACTCAGGCCGAATAGGGAGTGCTTTATGGACACTTTTGAGGGTTACAAGCCCCTCAGAACCGTGGGTACTTTGGACCATATCCCTCCGGCGCCCGATTGGTCCTAAGTATTGATCCGATTTTCCCAGCTTGGTGGTGGGAGGATATTGAGCTCTGTCCTGGACAGGTGGTCTATCCCAGCTATCACCTTGTGGGTTTGGGTCCTCCATGACCATGGTTCTTGTCCCATGAATGTGTCCGTCCCTAGCTTCCAACACGTTGCGTATCCATGGTTGTCCTCTGTTGTCGAGCCTGTTTTACATCTTCTGACCGATTTGCAATCTGTTTCCACCTGGGAGGGCCCCTGTCGGCCGGCCATTGGTCGGTGTTCAGACGGACGGTTCCTCCCGCCCCACGTGGAATTGCCTCTATCGGGGGAGCCCCTGTCGGAGACGGTTATCCCCGTCTTAATGTCAAGCTTCAGCCGCGCTCCGTTCGTGCGAGATCTAGCCGGCCCGTCTGTCTCAGTGGCCCTACATTGGTGGGGAGTGGACTACCCAGGTAGCGATGCCTGCGGATGACGTTCACCCATACCGTACCGGCGCCAGAAACACATGTATTTCTCAAACCCTGTCTTTTATCCACGTTGATGGCGTTCCGAATTAACCCTCCAGCTAAGACAAGATACCTGATTAAGCGGTGCCCCGGCACCTGTGGCTCCGGCCACGGGCAGTTCAGGGCCTCCCGCTGGGCGCACGGTGGATTGACCTAGGGCCTCCTCCCCTCACGGGATAGGAGTGGTCCCTGGCTGTTCTCCGCTTAGTGTGCCCGGGTACAACCTCTATGTTGTGAGTGGCTACCTGGTTGATCCTGCCAGTAGCATATGCTTGTCTCAAAGATTAAGCCATGCAAGTCTAAGTACACACGGCCGGTACAGTGAAACTGCGAATGGCTCATTAAATCAGTTATGGGTTCGATTCCGGAGAGGGATCCTGAGAAATGGCTACCACATCCAAGGAAGGCAGCAGGGGTGCAAATTACCCACTCCCGACACAAACCAAACTCTGCTGTGGGTCGGGTAGGGTAGGGGGCTCACGCCTCCCGCCTCTCCCTTCCCTCGGCGCGGGTGAACTGGTCCTAGCCCGGTTCCCCGCAGTTCCTTTTTGCCTGGGATGCGCCCGACTGGCTCCATCCCCTTTCCCCGTTAGGCACGGCTAGATGACGCACCGATGGGTGGGTGTGTAGGCCGCTACCGAGGGGGACTGGGGGTGTCCGGTGAACCGGGACTTCCCGAAATGGTCTCACATTTTTAAGCGGCTTGAGTATCACCCAGTATCCTCGCGCGGCACTGGGAACCCAGTCAACCGCTCTGCGCCCCGGCGCAGGCGGGGGTTTAATGTCTCCCCGGCCCCACCGGCGCTTCGGCGACGGCGGCAGAGGAGCACCCGGAGGCCCCCATAAAGTTAAACCTACCTGTCTTTGAACTATGACCTCTCGCTCTGGCGAAGGGCGGAGGAAAGGAGGGCAACCTCCCCAACTCCCAACCCTTGAAACACGGACCAAGGAGACTAACGCACGCGCAAGTCAGAGTGTTTTCTCCGACACACCCCGTGGCGCAATGAAAGTGAGGGCCGGCGCGCGCTGGCTGAGGTGGGATCCCGGCCCTACGGGGTTGGGCGCACCACCGGCCCGTCTCGCCCGCTCTGTCGGGGAGGTGGAGCGTGAGCGTGTGCGATAGGACCCGAAAGATGATGAACTATGCCTGGGCGGTCCTGACGTGCAAATCGGTTGTCCGATCACCGCGGTGAGCACGGAAGCTGGGCGGGAAACCCGAGAGAGGGGCCCAAGCCCTGGAAAGAGTTGCAGTTCCGGCGGCGTCCGGTGAGCTCTTGCTGGCCCTTGAAAATCCGTAAGAGAGGGTGTAAATCTCACGTCGGGCCGTACCCATATCCGCAGCAGGTCTCCAAGGGCAACATCCTCTGGCATGTTAGAACAATGCATGTTAAGGAAAGTTGATGAGTCAGATCCGTAACTTCGGGGTAAAGATTGGTTCTAAGGGCAGGGCTGGGTAGGTCGGGCTAGGGTGTGAAATGAGGCTGGGCTCGATTCATGCCGATCTCCCCAGAAAGATGCTCGTCGGCCCCAGTAACAAGGGGTAAGGGATCTCCGGCGGGTATGTAGCCTTCGAACCAAGCTTTTTTGGGACAGAAGGCGTCTTCCTCCACCTCCCCCGTTATTTCTAACTGGTTACCAGGTGCACAGAGAAGGGCCAGGAGGCAGAGTCCGGAGGCCCAGAGAGAGAGTGGGCAAGCAGACTAAAGAAGGTGGGTACCCGGGTGCAAAGTACCACCAGCACCTGGTAATCCTGGTGTGGACTTAGTCTCTGAGTGGTAAGCTGCAGGGTGACCAGGTGCACGAAGGCCGTTTTGGATCACCAGGTGCACGCGGTTCGTAACAGCGGGGCTATATGCTTTAGTGTCCGAGGAAGGGTGCTTAAGAGTGGGTGCCCTGGTTCGGATGGTGGTGGGTGCCCTGGTTCGGATGGTGGTGGGTGCCCTGGTTCGGATGGTGGTGGGTGCCCTGGTTCGCATGGTGGTGGGTGCCCTGGTTCGGATGGTGGTGGGTGCCCTGGTTCGGATGGTGGTGGGTGCCCTGGTTCGGATGGTGGTGGGTGCCCTGGTTCGGATGGTGGTGGGTGCCCTGGTTCGGATGGTGGTGGGTGCCCTGGTTCGGATGGTGGTGGGTGCCCTGGTTCGGATGGTGGTGGGTGCCCTGGTTCGGATGGTGGTGGGTGCCCTGGTTCGGATGGTGGTGGGTGCCCTGGTTCGGATGGTGTAAGAGCTTGTGGTGGGGGGTATCCCCCACTGGAGGTCATGCCCATAGAGAGGGGTGTTCCCCGGAGAGTGGGTGAAGGCTATCACTACCTGGTAACCCAAAATAATACCAGGCCCACAGCTGGACATAGTGCAATTTCTGAGAATTTTTGGACTTAGTCATTTTTCAAGAAAGCTCTGTCACTAACTTACATTGATGTTTAAAATGTCCAGTGGCGCCCTCTTGTGGAACATCCCGGGTGGGGGGTGTGTGAGAGGGGGGTATGGGACCGCCTATGGGGTGCTCCCTATCCGGGCATAGTAGTTTGAGGGAGTAAGCTCTACTCTCATGCCCGGAGAGATGGGTGTTCCCCGGATAGTGAGTGAAGGCCTAGAGGCCTGGAGGTCCGTAGTTCCACTGTCCTTAAGGGGGGCAGAGCAGTCAGCCTCTCTGGAGGTTGGCTGCTCTGTCCCCCTTTTTTTTTGGCCTAGTAACCCACAATTATACCAGGCCCACAGATCTGGCCAATGCCCAAACACACATAAAAACACTCATAAATCAGAAATGCTTTATCCCAGTGACATGGGGCTTCAGTATGTATCTCACATAGATAGATATGTTATGTGTGTACCATTTAAAAGTATTTAAAACCATTCTGAATGATTTTGACCTCAAAATAATACAATCACATGATTTGGCCTGGTAACTTAAAAACACATGAAAACCCTCATAAATCAGAAATGCTTTATCCCAGTGACATGGGGCTTCAGTATGTATCTCACATAGATAGATATGTTATGTGTGTACCATTTAAAAGTATTTAAAACCATTCTGAAGACTTTTGACCCCAAAATAACACAAGGCCCACAGCTGTGGCCAATGCCCAAACACACATAAAAACACTCATAAATCAGAAATGCTTTATCCCAGTGACATGGGGCTTCAGTATGTATCTCACATAGATAGATATGTTATGTGTGTACCATTTAAAAGTATTTAAAACCATTCTGAATGATTTTGACCTCAAAATAATACCATCACATGATTTGGCCTGGTAACCTAAAAACACATGAAAACCCTCATAAATCAGAAATGCTTTATCCCAGTGACATGGGGCTTCAGTATGTATCTCACATAGATAGATATGTTATGTGTGTACCATTTAAAAGTATTTAAAACCATTCTGAATGATTTTGACCTTATTTGAAAGCTCCATAAATTGATCTATGGCGCCATCAAGCGACTTTTTAAATGTACTTATCCCACTGACATGGGACAGCAGTGGGCTGCTGAAACAGGTGTCCTGGGGGTGGTGATGGCCTTTAAAAGTATTTAAAACCTTTTTAAAAAATGGTCCTGGTAACCCAGAATAAAACCAGGTGCCCGTTTGGACTTAGTGCAATTTCTGAGAAGAAAAACATAGTCATTTTTCTGAAGATTTTTTGAAAAGCTATATAATTCCCTCTTGCTGTATCTCATTGAGTTGGGCCATTAGGATGGTGCTCTAAGGGTGGGTATGGAGGTCCATATACCCTCTATAAGTATTTAAAACCGTTTTTCAAAAATTGTCCTGGTAACCCAGAATAAAACCAGGTGCACGTTTGGACTTAGTCTCTGAAGCGAACTGAAAAGTTGGCACTTTGTAACTTTTTTGACCAAAATCTGAAATTTTCAAATAATGATTAAAAATACTTCCCGGGGGGCTAGAGGTCCCAGACTTCGGCTCATACCCTCTCTCGTGATGGGCAACAATTAGCCCCGGGTTAGAAAATGTCGCTTCTATAGGAACCTATTTTTTCGGTAAACGGAACTTTTTTTCGCAAACTTAAAACTCGATTTTCTATTATAAATTGTTATGGAAAAACGGTTTAAATTAGATGGAAATGTTCGTCTACGTGTGCCCTTTCGTGCAAAAAAACCCCCATCCTGATTGGAGTTGTACTTTTCGATTTATTCAAGTTTAAAGTGTCCTACCGTGACATCGGGAATAGCCTTGAAACTGTGTGAGTGAGAGTTATTTTTACACACTCGTGGCCGTGTGGGGCAGACAGGTACCGGCGCGATTTGAGAAACCTGGTTTTTGACAACTGGAGAACCACATTCCGTCGGCGACCCATAGGTGGTTGCTACTCTGGCCGAATAGGGAGTGCTTTATGGACACTTTTGAGGGTTACAAGCCCCTCGGAACCATGGTAGTTCGGTCCTTATCCCTTCGGCGACCGATTGATGATTACTACTCATGCCGAATAGGGAGAGCTTTATGGACACTTTTGAGGGTTACAAGCCCCTCGGAACCATGGTAGTTCGGTCCTTATCCCTTCGGCGACCGATTGATGATTACTACTCATGCCGAATAGGGAGAGCTTTATGGACACTTTTGAGGGTTACAAGCCCCTCGGAACCATGGTAGTTCGGTCCTTATCCCTTCGGCGACCCGATTGATGATTACTACTCATGCCGAATAGGGAGAGCTTTATGGACACTTTTGAGGGTTACAAGCCCCTCAGAACCGTGGGTACTTTGGACCATATCCCTTCCGCGCCTGCCCTAAGGATTTGGGCCGTCAAAGGGCATTAGGGCCTATGGGTTTGGGCCTTCAAGGGCAGTACACTAATCTCTGAATCCGTATCAGAGTGCCTCTTTTCAGGCATATTGACAAGTGTGTATAGCCCTGGAAGCCTATGAAAGTACCAGGGCATGGCTGTCTGGCCTTGGCATTATGCCCTAAGGATTTGGGCCGTCAAAGGGCATTAGGGCCTATGGGTTTGGGCCTTCAAGGGCAGTACACTAATCTCTGAATCCGTATCAGAGTGCCTCTTTTCAGGCATATTGACAAGTGTGTATAGCCCTGGAAGCCTATGAAAGTAAAGGATTTGGGCCGTCAAAGGGCATTTGGGCCGTCAAAGGGCATTAGGGCCTTGGGTCTTTAGGTTCCCAGGCTCTCGGTGGAAAAAAACGGTGTGATCCCCAGCGGGGCTCGAACACCGATCGTCAGATCATAAGCCACAGCCGCTACCCCCATGGCCAACTGGGCTTTGACGAACAAAGAGGCCCTGGAAGCCTATGAAAGTACCAGGGCATGGCTGTCTGGCCTTGGCATTATGCCCTAAGGATTTGGGCCGTCAAAGGGCATTAGGGCCTATGGGTTTGGGCCTTCAAGGGCAGTACACTAATCTCTGAATCCGTATCAGAGTGCCTCTTTTCAGGCATATTGACAAGTGTGTATAGCCCTGGAAGCCTATGAAAGTACCAGGGCATGGCTGTCTGGCCTTGGCATTATGCCCTAAGGATTTGGGCCGTCGAAGGGCATTTGGGCCGTCGAAGGGCATTTGGGCCGTCGAAGGGCATTAGGGCCGTCGAAGGGCATTAGGGCCGTCGAAGGGCATTAGGGCCGTCAAAGGGCATTAGGGCCTTGGGTCTTTAGGTTCCCAGGCTCTCGGTGGAAAAAAACGGTGTGATCCCCAGCGGGGCTCGAACACCGATCGTCAGATCGTAAGCCACAGCCGCTACCCCCATGGCCAACTGGGCTTTGACGAACAAAGAGGCAACGAGGTGATCTTTATGGTCAAATTTCCAATCAGTCCAATTGGTCTGATATTGGCCCACACCTGGGGCTCATTAAGCCCTAGTTAGGGTTAGGTCGTTGTTTGGTGGAGCAAACAAAGAGACATACACGCACGCAGGAGAGAGAAGCTATGAACAGTAGACTAAAACGTGATTGTGGGCTTTGTTCCAAGCGGAATATCGTGCGGATAGACCGACATTTCAAGTCTGTCCATGCACTTAAGCCTGCTACTACAGAATGGAAGCGTGCTATGCAATCTAGCCGGCGTTCAACTGAGAGACAGCAGCCCGAATCATGGCAGTGTATGCAGCCTAACAACGGTGTTGCACCGCAGCTGGAGCCCTGGGAGAACCCTGGGTATTTCCAGTGTGTTGAAAGTGAGTTGTCCGTGGAGCAGCAGCTGGTAGACAAGGGTGAGCAGTCCGCGGTGGTGGATCAGCAGCTGTGGGACGAGAGTGAGCAGGCGGCGGCGACTGCGCCGGTGCAGTCAACCAGTCAGATCGGTGGTGAACCATGCTCGGAACCGAGGGAGCAAGGCTGCGTCATGGTGACTTCCACGGAGAGCGAGAGTGATGAAGGCGGCGGTGTGTCCTCCAGAATTGAAGGTTGGAGGAATGGAATTTTGACTGAATATGAACACTTTGCTATTGGTAAAAACCCTTCAGTTAAACGAATTGACAATAGTCGCACCAGTCTATCCAGAGTACGACAATTCCTCCGCTATATGTCAGAGGGCAAGGCCGATGAAGGACTGTGTTCTCTGGATAACTACAGACGTGTGTATGAGTGGTATGGTGAATGTGAAGACCGTTGTTTGGCACCATCCACGTTAAAAATGTACCGAGCTGATGTTCGAAGTTTCCTGAATTATCTTATTCAGTTCCGGCCAAAAGGTCTGCAGGCTAAAGCCAGTGGAATTCGAAAGTTGTTACTCTGCTTGGCAAAGATGGACAGGGATTCGCGGCAGAGCCAGGCAACACACAGGGCAAAATTCCGCAAACGGTGCAGGGACGAGGTGCTCAGCGCTGCGGAGTTAAGCCGGTTTGTTGAGCTAAGTAATCAAGCTATTCCTTCGGTTCTCAGTAGGCTGGAGGTCCGAGCCACCTGCGCTGATAGACGTAGGTTTGCGGCTCTCATGTCCAGCCGGTTGGCCATCTTTAATGGCACTCGACGATCCCCAGTCACCACCTTCAGTGAGAGGGAATTTACTGAAGTAACCCCGGAAAGTGGGGGTTATCAGATGTGCATTTCAAGCCACAAAACGAACTATAGCTTCGGTGAGTGCAGAGTTGTTCTATCTGAGCAGGAATACACTTGGCTTAAACGATTCCATCAGATCAGGCCTAATCTGAGTGGAATCACCTCAGACACAACACTCTTCTTTTTCACGTCCTGCGGTCAACCGTACGGCAATCTCTGTGAGTATGTGGGCCAGATATTTGCAGAGTTTGGCATTGGAAGTAAAGTCACCTTCGGTACAATTCGACGAAGCGTTGCTACATTGAACTTTAATCAAGGCTCGGTTACAGACCGGGGAACTGTGGCTGACCATATGTGTCATTCTCTGGAAACGCAGGCACGGTACTACCGGTACCATGATTTGCCTCGTAACGCCAGCCGAGCGCGGTCACTAATTGAGGGACAAATCAACCCATGATTCACTGATAAATAAAGAACATTTATTTGAAATTCACCCATGTCTTTGTGTGTCATTTGGTCACGGTTGAGAATGTATGGAGGCCTGAGGGTCTGAAATACCAGGGTGTTATGGGGTACCAGGTGCACTGAGCTGAAGAGACAGGCCGAGATAGAGGGCAGGCAGGTGGGCAGGCAGGGTAGAGAGAGTAAGCCTTGGTAACCAGTTCAATCACCAGGTACACATGCTGGACTTAGTGCAATGAGAGAGAAGTATGACTCTGTCATTGAATTGTATTGGGTTACCAGGTGACCTTGGTGGGGGGTGTGGGTCCCCCCTATGGGGTCTCCCTAACCCCCCTATGGTGGTCTCAGAGTGGGCATGTAGGTCTGTATACCCTTTAAAAATGTCACCCCTCCATAAATTGATCTATGGCGCCATCAAGCGACTTTTTAAATGTACTTATCCCACTGACATGGGACAGCAGTGGGGTGCTGAAACATGTGTCCTGGGGGTGGTGATGGCCTTTAAAAGTATTTAAAACCTTTTTAAAAAATTGGTCCTGGTAACCCAGAATAAAACCAGGTGCCCGTTTGGACTTAGTGCAATTTCTGAGAAGAAAAACATAGTCATTTTTCTGAAGATTTTTTGAAAAGCTATATAATTCCCTCTTGCTGTATCTCATTGAGTTGGGCCCTTAGGATGGTGCTCTAAGGGTGGGTATGGAGGTCCATATGCCCTCTATAAGTATTTAAAACCGTTTTTCAAAAATTGTCCTGGTAACCCAGAATAAAACCAGGTGCCCGTTTGGACTTAGTGCAATTTCTGAGAAGAAAAACATAGTCATTTTTCTGAAGATTTTTTGAAAAGCTATATAATTCCCTCTTGCTGTATCTCATTGAGTTGGGCCCTTAGGATGGTGCTCTAAGGGTGGGTATGGAGGTCCATATGCCCTCTATAAGTATTTAAAACCGTTTTTCAAAAATTGTCCTGGTAACCCAGAATAAAACCAGGTGCACGTTTGGACTTAGTCTCTGAAGCGAACTGAAAAGTTGGCACTTTGTAACTTTTTTGACCAAAATCTGAAATTTTCAAATAATGATTAAAAATACTTCCTGAGGGGCTAGAGGTCCCAAATTTTGGCTCATACCCTCTCTCGTGATGGGCAACAATTAGCCCCGGGTTAGAAAATTTCGCTTCCATAGGAACCTATTTTTTCGGTAAACGGAACTTTTTTTCGCAAACTTAAAACTCGATTTTCTATTATAAATTGTTATGGAAAAACGGTTTAAATTAGATGGAAATGTTCGTCTACGTGTGCCCTTTCGTGCAAAAAAACCCCCATCCTGATTGGAGTTGTACTTTTCGATTTATTCAAGTTTAAAGTGTCCTACCGTGACATCGGGAATAGCCTTGAAACTGTGTGAGTGAGAGTTATTTTTACACACTCGTGGCCGTGTGGGGCAGACAGGTACCGGCGCGATTTGAGAAACCTGGTTTTTGACAACTGGAGAACCACATTCCGTCGGCGACCCATAGGTGGTTGCTACTCTGGCCGAATAGGGAGTGCTTTATGGACACTTTTGAGGGTTACAAGCCCCTCGTAACCATGGTAGTTCGGTCCTTATCCCTTCGGCGACCGATTGATGATTACTACTCATGCCGAATAGGGAGAGCTTTATGGACACTTTTGAGGGTTACAAGCCCCTCGGAACCATGGTAGTTCGGTCCTTATCCCTTCGGCGACCGATTGATGATTACTACTCTGGCCGAATAGGGAGTGATTTATGGACATTTTTGAGGGTTGCTTGTCTCTCATAACCATGGTTCCTTTGGTTCATATCCCTTCTGCGCCTGATTGGTCGTTACTACTCAGGCCGAATAGGGAGTGCTTTATGGACACTTTTGAGGGTTACAAGCCCCTCAGAACCGTGGGTACTTTGGACCATATCCCTCCGGCGCCCGATTGGTCCTAAGTATTGATCCGATTTTCCCAGCTTGGTGGTGGGAGGATATTGAGCTCTGTCCTGGACAGGTGGTCTATCCCAGCTATCACCTTGTGGGTTTGGGTCCTCCATGACCATGGTTCTTGTCCCATGAATGTGTCCGTCCCTAGCTTCCAACACGTTGCGTATCCATGGTTGTCCTCTGTTGTCGAGCCTGTTTTACATCTTCTGACCGATTTGCAATCTGTTTCCACCTGGGAGGGCCCCTGTCGGCCGGCCATTGGTCGGTGTTCAGACGGACGGTTCCTCCCGCCCCACGTGGAATTGCCTCTATCGGGGGAGCCCCTGTCGGAGACGGTTATCCCCGTCTTAATGTCAAGCTTCAGCCGCGCTCCGTTCGTGCGAGATCTAGCCGGCCCGTCTGTCTCAGTGGCCCTACATTGGTGGGGAGTGGACTACCCAGGTAGCGATGCCTGCGGATGACGTTCACCCATACCGTACCGGCGCCAGAAACACATGTATTTCTCAAACCCTGTCTTTTATCCACGTTGATGGCGTTCCGAATTAACCCTCCAGCTAAGACAAGATACCTGATTAAGCGGTGCCCCGGCACCTGTGGCTCCGGCCACGGGCAGTTCAGGGCCTCCCGCTGGGCGCACGGTGGATTGACCTAGGGCCTCCTCCCCTCACGGGATAGGAGTGGTCCCTGGCTGTTCTCCGCTTAGTGTGCCCGGGTACAACCTCTATGTTGTGAGTGGCTACCTGGTTGATCCTGCCAGTAGCATATGCTTGTCTCAAAGATTAAGCCATGCAAGTCTAAGTACACACGGCCGGTACAGTGAAACTGCGAATGGCTCATTAAATCAGTTATGGGTTCGATTCCGGAGAGGGATCCTGAGAAATGGCTACCACATCCAAGGAAGGCAGCAGGGGTGCAAATTACCCACTCCCGACACAAACCAAACTCTGCTGTGGGTCGGGTAGGGTAGGGGGCTCACGCCTCCCGCCTCTCCCTTCCCTCGGCGCGGGTGAACTGGTCCTAGCCCGGTTCCCCGCAGTTCCTTTTTGCCTGGGATGCGCCCGACTGGCTCCATCCCCTTTCCCCGTTAGGCACGGCTAGATGACGCACCGATGGGTGGGTGTGTAGGCCGCTACCGAGGGGGACTGGGGGTGTCCGGTGAACCGGGACTTCCCGAAATGGTCTCACATTTTTAAGCGGCTTGAGTATCACCCAGTATCCTCGCGCGGCACTGGGAACCCAGTCAACCGCTCTGCGCCCCGGCGCAGGCGGGGGTTTAATGTCTCCCCGGCCCCACCGGCGCTTCGGCGACGGCGGCAGAGGAGCACCCGGAGGCCCCCATAAAGTTAAACCTACCTGTCTTTGAACTATGACCTCTCGCTCTGGCGAAGGGCGGAGGAAAGGAGGGCAACCTCCCCAACTCCCAACCCTTGAAACACGGACCAAGGAGACTAACGCACGCGCAAGTCAGAGTGTTTTCTCCGACACACCCCGTGGCGCAATGAAAGTGAGGGCCGGCGCGCGCTGGCTGAGGTGGGATCCCGGCCCTACGGGGTTGGGCGCACCACCGGCCCGTCTCGTCCGCTCTGTCGGGGAGGTGGAGCGTGAGCGTGTGCGATAGGACCCGAAAGATGATGAACTATGCCTGGGCGGTCCTGACGTGCAAATCGGTTGTCCGATCACCGCGGTGAGCACGGAAGCTGGGCGGGAAACCCGAGAGAGGGGCCCAAGCCCTGGAAAGAGTTGCAGTTCCGGCGGCGTCCGGTGAGCTCTTGCTGGCCCTTGAAAATCCGTAAGAGAGGGTGTAAATCTCACGTCGGGCCGTACCCATATCCGCAGCAGGTCTCCAAGGGCAACATCCTCTGGCATGTTAGAACAATGCATGTTAAGGAAAGTTGATGAGTCAGATCCGTAACTTCGGGGTAAAGATTGGTTCTAAGGGCAGGGCTGGGTAGGTCGGGCTAGGGTGTGAAATGAGGCTGGGCTCGATTCATGCCGATCTCCCCAGAAAGATGCTCGTCGGCCCCAGTAACAAGGGGTAAGGGATCTCCGGCGGGTATGTAGCCTTCGAACCAAGCTTTTTTGGGACAGAAGGCGTCTTCCTCCACCTCCCCCGTTATTTCTAACTGGTTACCAGGTGCACAGAGAAGGGCCAGGAGGCAGAGTCCGGAGGCCCAGAGAGAGAGTGGGCAAGCAGACTAAAGAAGGTGGGTACCCGGGTGCAAAGTACCACCAGCACCTGGTAATCCTGGTGTGGACTTAGTCTCTGAGTGGTAAGCTGCAGGGTGACCAGGTGCACGAAGGCCGTTTTGGATCACCAGGTGCACGCGGTTCGTAACAGCGGGGCTATATGCTTTAGTGTCCGAGGAAGGGTGCTTAAGAGTGGGTGCCCTGGTTCGGATGGTGGTGGGTGCCCTGGTTCGGATGGTGGTGGGTGCCCTGGTTCGGATGGTGGTGGGTGCCCTGGTTCGGATGGTGGTGGGTGCCCTGGTTCGGATGGTGGTGGGTGCCCTGGTTCGGATGGTGGTGGGTGCCCTGGTTCGGATGGTGGTGGGTGCCCTGGTTCGGATGGTGGTGGGTGCCCTGGTTCGGATGGTGGTGGGTGCCCTGGTTCGGATGGTGGTGGGTGCCCTGGTTCGGATGGTGGTGGGTGCCCTGGTTCGGATGGTGGTGGGTGCCCTGGTTCGGATGGTGTAAGAGCTTGTGGTGGGGGGTATCCCCCACTGGAGGTCATGCCCATAGAGAGGGGTGTTCCCCGGAGAGTGGGTGAAGGCTATCACTACCTGGTAACCCAAAATAATACCAGGCCCACAGCTGGACATAGTGCAATTTCTGAGAATTTTTGGACTTAGTCATTTTTCAAGAAAGCTCTGTCACTAACTTACATTGATGTTTAAAATGTCCAGTGGCGCCCTCTTGTGGAACATCCCGGGTGGGGGGTGTGTGAGAGGGGGGTATGGGACCGCCTATGGGGTGCTCCCTATCCGGGCATAGTAGTTTGAGGGAGTAAGCTCTACTCTCATGCCCGGAGAGATGGGTGTTCCCCGGATAGTGAGTGAAGGCCTAGAGGCCTGGAGGTCCGTAGTTCCACTGTCCTTAAGGGGGGCAGAGCAGTCAGCCTCTCTGGAGGTTGGCTGCTCTGTCCCCCTTTTTTTTTGGCCTAGTAACCCACAATTATACCAGGCCCACAGATCTGGCCAATGCCCAAACACACATAAAAACACTCATAAATCAGAAATGCTTTATCCCAGTGACATGGGGCTTCAGTATGTATCTCACATAGATAGATATGTTATGTGTGTACCATTTAAAAGTATTTAAAACCATTCTGAATGATTTTGACCTCAAAATAATACAATCACATGATTTGGCCTGGTAACTTAAAAACACATGAAAACCCTCATAAATCAGAAATGCTTTATCCCAGTGACATGGGGCTTCAGTATGTATCTCACATAGATAGATATGTTATGTGTGTACCATTTAAAAGTATTTAAAACCATTCTGAAGACTTTTGACCCCAAAATAACACAAGGCCCACAGCTGTGGCCAATGCCCAAACACACATAAAAACACTCATAAATCAGAAATGCTTTATCCCAGTGACATGGGGCTTCAGTATGTATCTCACATAGATAGATATGTTATGTGTGTACCATTTAAAAGTATTTAAAACCATTCTGAATGATTTTGACCTCAAAATAATACCATCACATGATTTGGCCTGGTAACCTAAAAACACATGAAAACCCTCATAAATCAGAAATGCTTTATCCCAGTGACATGGGGCTTCAGTATGTATCTCACATAGATAGATATGTTATGTGTGTACCATTTAAAAGTATTTAAAACCATTCTGAATGATTTTGACCTTATTTGAAAGCTCCATAAATTGATCTATGGCGCCATCAAGCGACTTTTTAAATGTACTTATCCCACTGACATGGGACAGCAGTGGGCTGCTGAAACAGGTGTCCTGGGGGTGGTGATGGCCTTTAAAAGTATTTAAAACCTTTTTAAAAAATGGTCCTGGTAACCCAGAATAAAACCAGGTGCCCGTTTGGACTTAGTGCAATTTCTGAGAAGAAAAACATAGTCATTTTTCTGAAGATTTTTTGAAAAGCTATATAATTCCCTCTTGCTGTATCTCATTGAGTTGGGCCATTAGGATGGTGCTCTAAGGGTGGGTATGGAGGTCCATATACCCTCTATAAGTATTTAAAACCGTTTTTCAAAAATTGTCCTGGTAACCCAGAATAAAACCAGGTGCACGTTTGGACTTAGTCTCTGAAGCGAACTGAAAAGTTGGCACTTTGTAACTTTTTTGACCAAAATCTGAAATTTTCAAATAATGATTAAAAATACTTCCCGGGGGGCTAGAGGTCCCAGACTTCGGCTCATACCCTCTCTCGTGATGGGCAACAATTAGCCCCGGGTTAGAAAATGTCGCTTCTATAGGAACCTATTTTTTCGGTAAACGGAACTTTTTTTCGCAAACTTAAAACTCGATTTTCTATTATAAATTGTTATGGAAAAACGGTTTAAATTAGATGGAAATGTTCGTCTACGTGTGCCCTTTCGTGCAAAAAAACCCCCATCCTGATTGGAGTTGTACTTTTCGATTTATTCAAGTTTAAAGTGTCCTACCGTGACATCGGGAATAGCCTTGAAACTGTGTGAGTGAGAGTTATTTTTACACACTCGTGGCCGTGTGGGGCAGACAGGTACCGGCGCGATTTGAGAAACCTGGTTTTTGACAACTGGAGAACCACATTCCGTCGGCGACCCATAGGTGGTTGCTACTCTGGCCGAATAGGGAGTGCTTTATGGACACTTTTGAGGGTTACAAGCCCCTCGTAACCATGGTAGTTCGGTCCTTATCCCTTCGGCGACCGATTGATGATTACTACTCATGCCGAATAGGGAGAGCTTTATGGACACTTTTGAGGGTTACAAGCCCCTCGGAACCATGGTAGTTCGGTCCTTATCCCTTCGGCGACCGATTGATGATTACTACTCTGGCCGAATAGGGAGTGATTTATGGACATTTTTGAGGGTTGCTTGTCTCTCATAACCATGGTTCCTTTGGTTCATATCCCTTCTGCGCCTGATTGGTCGTTACTACTCAGGCCGAATAGGGAGTGCTTTATGGACACTTTTGAGGGTTACAAGCCCCTCAGAACCGTGGGTACTTTGGACCATATCCCTCCGGCGCCCGATTGGTCCTAAGTATTGATCCGATTTTCCCAGCTTGGTGGTGGGAGGATATTGAGCTCTGTCCTGGACAGGTGGTCTATCCCAGCTATCACCTTGTGGGTTTGGGTCCTCCATGACCATGGTTCTTGTCCCATGAATGTGTCCGTCCCTAGCTTCCAACACGTTGCGTATCCATGGTTGTCCTCTGTTGTCGAGCCTGTTTTACATCTTCTGACCGATTTGCAATCTGTTTCCACCTGGGAGGGCCCCTGTCGGCCGGCCATTGGTCGGTGTTCAGACGGACGGTTCCTCCCGCCCCACGTGGAATTGCCTCTATCGGGGGAGCCCCTGTCGGAGACGGTTATCCCCGTCTTAATGTCAAGCTTCAGCCGCGCTCCGTTCGTGCGAGATCTAGCCGGCCCGTCTGTCTCAGTGGCCCTACATTGGTGGGGAGTGGACTACCCAGGTAGCGATGCCTGCGGATGACGTTCACCCATACCGTACCGGCGCCAGAAACACATGTATTTCTCAAACCCTGTCTTTTATCCACGTTGATGGCGTTCCGAATTAACCCTCCAGCTAAGACAAGATACCTGATTAAGCGGTGCCCCGGCACCTGTGGCTCCGGCCACGGGCAGTTCAGGGCCTCCCGCTGGGCGCACGGTGGATTGACCTAGGGCCTCCTCCCCTCACGGGATAGGAGTGGTCCCTGGCTGTTCTCCGCTTAGTGTGCCCGGGTACAACCTCTATGTTGTGAGTGGCTACCTGGTTGATCCTGCCAGTAGCATATGCTTGTCTCAAAGATTAAGCCATGCAAGTCTAAGTACACACGGCCGGTACAGTGAAACTGCGAATGGCTCATTAAATCAGTTATGGGTTCGATTCCGGAGAGGGATCCTGAGAAATGGCTACCACATCCAAGGAAGGCAGCAGGGGTGCAAATTACCCACTCCCGACACAAACCAAACTCTGCTGTGGGTCGGGTAGGGTAGGGGGCTCACGCCTCCCGCCTCTCCCTTCCCTCGGCGCGGGTGAACTGGTCCTAGCCCGGTTCCCCGCAGTTCCTTTTTGCCTGGGATGCGCCCGACTGGCTCCATCCCCTTTCCCCGTTAGGCACGGCTAGATGACGCACCGATGGGTGGGTGTGTAGGCCGCTACCGAGGGGGACTGGGGGTGTCCGGTGAACCGGGACTTCCCGAAATGGTCTCACATTTTTAAGCGGCTTGAGTATCACCCAGTATCCTCGCGCGGCACTGGGAACCCAGTCAACCGCTCTGCGCCCCGGCGCAGGCGGGGGTTTAATGTCTCCCCGGCCCCACCGGCGCTTCGGCGACGGCGGCAGAGGAGCACCCGGAGGCCCCCATAAAGTTAAACCTACCTGTCTTTGAACTATGACCTCTCGCTCTGGCGAAGGGCGGAGGAAAGGAGGGCAACCTCCCCAACTCCCAACCCTTGAAACACGGACCAAGGAGACTAACGCACGCGCAAGTCAGAGTGTTTTCTCCGACACACCCCGTGGCGCAATGAAAGTGAGGGCCGGCGCGCGCTGGCTGAGGTGGGATCCCGGCCCTACGGGGTTGGGCGCACCACCGGCCCGTCTCGTCCGCTCTGTCGGGGAGGTGGAGCGTGAGCGTGTGCGATAGGACCCGAAAGATGATGAACTATGCCTGGGCGGTCCTGACGTGCAAATCGGTTGTCCGATCACCGCGGTGAGCACGGAAGCTGGGCGGGAAACCCGAGAGAGGGGCCCAAGCCCTGGAAAGAGTTGCAGTTCCGGCGGCGTCCGGTGAGCTCTTGCTGGCCCTTGAAAATCCGTAAGAGAGGGTGTAAATCTCACGTCGGGCCGTACCCATATCCGCAGCAGGTCTCCAAGGGCAACATCCTCTGGCATGTTAGAACAATGCATGTTAAGGAAAGTTGATGAGTCAGATCCGTAACTTCGGGGTAAAGATTGGTTCTAAGGGCAGGGCTGGGTAGGTCGGGCTAGGGTGTGAAATGAGGCTGGGCTCGATTCATGCCGATCTCCCCAGAAAGATGCTCGTCGGCCCCAGTAACAAGGGGTAAGGGATCTCCGGCGGGTATGTAGCCTTCGAACCAAGCTTTTTTGGGACAGAAGGCGTCTTCCTCCACCTCCCCCGTTATTTCTAACTGGTTACCAGGTGCACAGAGAAGGGCCAGGAGGCAGAGTCCGGAGGCCCAGAGAGAGAGTGGGCAAGCAGACTAAAGAAGGTGGGTACCCGGGTGCAAAGTACCACCAGCACCTGGTAATCCTGGTGTGGACTTAGTCTCTGAGTGGTAAGCTGCAGGGTGACCAGGTGCACGAAGGCCGTTTTGGATCACCAGGTGCACGCGGTTCGTAACAGCGGGGCTATATGCTTTAGTGTCCGAGGAAGGGTGCTTAAGAGTGGGTGCCCTGGTTCGGATGGTGGTGGGTGCCCTGGTTCGGATGGTGGTGGGTGCCCTGGTTCGGATGGTGGTGGGTGCCCTGGTTCGGATGGTGGTGGGTGCCCTGGTTCGGATGGTGGTGGGTGCCCTGGTTCGGATGGTGGTGGGTGCCCTGGTTCGGATGGTGGTGGGTGCCCTGGTTCGGATGGTGGTGGGTGCCCTGGTTCGGATGGTGGTGGGTGCCCTGGTTCGGATGGTGGTGGGTGCCCTGGTTCGGATGGTGGTGGGTGCCCTGGTTCGGATGGTGGTGGGTGCCCTGGTTCGGATGGTGTAAGAGCTTGTGGTGGGGGGTATCCCCCACTGGAGGTCATGCCCATAGAGAGGGGTGTTCCCCGGAGAGTGGGTGAAGGCTATCACTACCTGGTAACCCAAAATAATACCAGGCCCACAGCTGGACATAGTGCAATTTCTGAGAATTTTTGGACTTAGTCATTTTTCAAGAAAGCTCTGTCACTAACTTACATTGATGTTTAAAATGTCCAGTGGCGCCCTCTTGTGGAACATCCCGGGTGGGGGGTGTGTGAGAGGGGGGTATGGGACCGCCTATGGGGTGCTCCCTATCCGGGCATAGTAGTTTGAGGGAGTAAGCTCTACTCTCATGCCCGGAGAGATGGGTGTTCCCCGGATAGTGAGTGAAGGCCTAGAGGCCTGGAGGTCCGTAGTTCCACTGTCCTTAAGGGGGGCAGAGCAGTCAGCCTCTCTGGAGGTTGGCTGCTCTGTCCCCCTTTTTTTTTGGCCTAGTAACCCACAATTATACCAGGCCCACAGATCTGGCCAATGCCCAAACACACATAAAAACACTCATAAATCAGAAATGCTTTATCCCAGTGACATGGGGCTTCAGTATGTATCTCACATAGATAGATATGTTATGTGTGTACCATTTAAAAGTATTTAAAACCATTCTGAATGATTTTGACCTCAAAATAATACAATCACATGATTTGGCCTGGTAACTTAAAAACACATGAAAACCCTCATAAATCAGAAATGCTTTATCCCAGTGACATGGGGCTTCAGTATGTATCTCACATAGATAGATATGTTATGTGTGTACCATTTAAAAGTATTTAAAACCATTCTGAAGACTTTTGACCCCAAAATAACACAAGGCCCACAGCTGTGGCCAATGCCCAAACACACATAAAAACACTCATAAATCAGAAATGCTTTATCCCAGTGACATGGGGCTTCAGTATGTATCTCACATAGATAGATATGTTATGTGTGTACCATTTAAAAGTATTTAAAACCATTCTGAATGATTTTGACCTCAAAATAATACCATCACATGATTTGGCCTGGTAACCTAAAAACACATGAAAACCCTCATAAATCAGAAATGCTTTATCCCAGTGACATGGGGCTTCAGTATGTATCTCACATAGATAGATATGTTATGTGTGTACCATTTAAAAGTATTTAAAACCATTCTGAATGATTTTGACCTTATTTGAAAGCTCCATAAATTGATCTATGGCGCCATCAAGCGACTTTTTAAATGTACTTATCCCACTGACATGGGACAGCAGTGGGCTGCTGAAACAGGTGTCCTGGGGGTGGTGATGGCCTTTAAAAGTATTTAAAACCTTTTTAAAAAATGGTCCTGGTAACCCAGAATAAAACCAGGTGCCCGTTTGGACTTAGTGCAATTTCTGAGAAGAAAAACATAGTCATTTTTCTGAAGATTTTTTGAAAAGCTATATAATTCCCTCTTGCTGTATCTCATTGAGTTGGGCCATTAGGATGGTGCTCTAAGGGTGGGTATGGAGGTCCATATACCCTCTATAAGTATTTAAAACCGTTTTTCAAAAATTGTCCTGGTAACCCAGAATAAAACCAGGTGCACGTTTGGACTTAGTCTCTGAAGCGAACTGAAAAGTTGGCACTTTGTAACTTTTTTGACCAAAATCTGAAATTTTCAAATAATGATTAAAAATACTTCCCGGGGGGCTAGAGGTCCCAGACTTCGGCTCATACCCTCTCTCGTGATGGGCAACAATTAGCCCCGGGTTAGAAAATGTCGCTTCTATAGGAACCTATTTTTTCGGTAAACGGAACTTTTTTTCGCAAACTTAAAACTCGATTTTCTATTATAAATTGTTATGGAAAAACGGTTTAAATTAGATGGAAATGTTCGTCTACGTGTGCCCTTTCGTGCAAAAAAACCCCCATCCTGATTGGAGTTGTACTTTTCGATTTATTCAAGTTTAAAGTGTCCTACCGTGACATCGGGAATAGCCTTGAAACTGTGTGAGTGAGAGTTATTTTTACACACTCGTGGCCGTGTGGGGCAGACAGGTACCGGCGCGATTTGAGAAACCTGGTTTTTGACAACTGGAGAACCACATTCCGTCGGCGACCCATAGGTGGTTGCTACTCTGGCCGAATAGGGAGTGCTTTATGGACACTTTTGAGGGTTACAAGCCCCTCGGAACCATGGTAGTTCGGTCCTTATCCCTTCGGCGACCGATTGATGATTACTACTCATGCCGAATAGGGAGAGCTTTATGGACACTTTTGAGGGTTACAAGCCCCTCGGAACCATGGTAGTTCGGTCCTTATCCCTTCGGCGACCGATTGATGATTACTACTCATGCCGAATAGGGAGAGCTTTATGGACACTTTTGAGGGTTACAAGCCCCTCGGAACCATGGTAGTTCGGTCCTTATCCCTTCGGCGACCGATTGATGATTACTACTCATGCCGAATAGGGAGAGCTTTATGGACACTTTTGAGGGTTACAAGCCCCTCAGAACCGTGGGTACTTTGGACCATATCCCTTCCGCGCCTGCCCTAAGGATTTGGGCCGTCAAAGGGCATGGGTTTGGGCCTTCAAGGGCAGTACACTAATCTCTGAATCCGTATCAGAGTGCCTCTTTTCAGGCATATTGACAAGTGTGTATAGCCCTGGAAGCCTATGAAAGTACCAGGGCATGGCTGTCTGGCCTTGGCATTATGCCCTAAGGATTTGGGCCGTCAAAGGGCATTAGGGCCTATGGGTTTGGGCCTTCAAGGGCAGTACACTAATCTCTGAATCCGTATCAGAGTGCCTCTTTTCAGGCATATTGACAAGTGTGTATAGCCCTGGAAGCCTATGAAAGTAAAGGATTTGGGCCGTCAAAGGGCATTTGGGCCGTCAAAGGGCATTAGGGCCTTGGGTCTTTAGGTTCCCAGGCTCTCGGTGGAAAAAAACGGTGTGATCCCCAGCGGGGCTCGAACACCGATCGTCAGATCATAAGCCACAGCCGCTACCCCCATGGCCAACTGGGCTTTGACGAACAAAGAGGCCCTGGAAGCCTATGAAAGTACCAGGGCATGGCTGTCTGGCCTTGGCATTATGCCCTAAGGATTTGGGCCGTCAAAGGGCATTAGGGCCTATGGGTTTGGGCCTTCAAGGGCAGTACACTAATCTCTGAATCCGTATCAGAGTGCCTCTTTTCAGGCATATTGACAAGTGTGTATAGCCCTGGAAGCCTATGAAAGTAAAGGATTTGGGCCGTCAAAGGGCATTTGGGCCGTCAAAGGGCATTAGGGCCTTGGGTCTTTAGGTTCCCAGGCTCTCGGTGGAAAAAAACGGTGTGATCCCCAGCGGGGCTCGAACACCGATCGTCAGATCATAAGCCACAGCCGCTACCCCCATGGCCAACTGGGCTTTGACGAACAAAGAGGCCCTGGAAGCCTATGAAAGTACCAGGGCATGGCTGTCTGGCCTTGGCATTATGCCCTAAGGATTTGGGCCGTCAAAGGGCATTAGGGCCTATGGGTTTGGGCCTTCAAGGGCAGTACACTAATCTCTGAATCCGTATCAGAGTGCCTCTTTTCAGGCATATTGACAAGTGTGTATAGCCCTGGAAGCCTATGAAAGTACCAGGGCATGGCTGTCTGGCCTTGGCATTATGCCCTAAGGATTTGGGCCGTCAAAGGGCATTTGGGCCGTCAAAGGGCATTAGGGCCGTCAAAGGGCATTAGGGCCTTGGGTCTTTAGGTTCCCAGGCTCTCGGTGGAAAAAAACGGTGTGATCCCCAGCGGGGCTCGAACACCGATCGTCAGATCGTAAGCCACAGCCGCTACCCCCATGGCCAACTGGGCTTTGACGAACAAAGAGGCAACGAGGTGATCTTTATGGTCAAATTTCCAATCAGTCCAATTGGTCTGATATTGGCCCACACCTGGGGCTCATTAAGCCCTAGTTAGGGTTAGGTCGTTGTTTGGTGGAGCAAACAAAGAGACATACACGCACGCAGGAGAGAGAAGCTATGAACAGTAGACTAAAACGTGATTGTGGGCTTTGTTCCAAGCGGAATATCGTGCGGATAGACCGACATTTCAAGTCTGTCCATGCACTTAAGCCTGCTACTACAGAATGGAAGCGTGCTATGCAATCTAGCCGGCGTTCAACTGAGAGACAGCAGCCCGAATCATGGCAGTGTATGCAGCCTAACAACGGTGTTGCACCGCAGCTGGAGCCCTGGGAGAACCCTGGGTATTTCCAGTGTGTTGAAAGTGAGTTGTCCGTGGAGCAGCAGCTGGTAGACAAGGGTGAGCAGTCCGCGGTGGTGGATCAGCAGCTGTGGGACGAGAGTGAGCAGGCGGCGGCGACTGCGCCGGTGCAGTCAACCAGTCAGATCGGTGGTGAACCATGCTCGGAACCGAGGGAGCAAGGCTGCGTCATGGTGACTTCCACGGAGAGCGAGAGTGATGAAGGCGGCGGTGTGTCCTCCAGAATTGAAGGTTGGAGGAATGGAATTTTGACTGAATATGAACACTTTGCTATTGGTAAAAACCCTTCAGTTAAACGAATTGACAATAGTCGCACCAGTCTATCCAGAGTACGACAATTCCTCCGCTATATGTCAGAGGGCAAGGCCGATGAAGGACTGTGTTCTCTGGATAACTACAGACGTGTGTATGAGTGGTATGGTGAATGTGAAGACCGTTGTTTGGCACCATCCACGTTAAAAATGTACCGAGCTGATGTTCGAAGTTTCCTGAATTATCTTATTCAGTTCCGGCCAAAAGGTCTGCAGGCTAAAGCCAGTGGAATTCGAAAGTTGTTACTCTGCTTGGCAAAGATGGACAGGGATTCGCGGCAGAGCCAGGCAACACACAGGGCAAAATTCCGCAAACGGTGCAGGGACGAGGTGCTCAGCGCTGCGGAGTTAAGCCGGTTTGTTGAGCTAAGTAATCAAGCTATTCCTTCGGTTCTCAGTAGGCTGGAGGTCCGAGCCACCTGCGCTGATAGACGTAGGTTTGCGGCTCTCATGTCCAGCCGGTTGGCCATCTTTAATGGCACTCGACGATCCCCAGTCACCACCTTCAGTGAGAGGGAATTTACTGAAGTAACCCCGGAAAGTGGGGGTTATCAGATGTGCATTTCAAGCCACAAAACGAACTATAGCTTCGGTGAGTGCAGAGTTGTTCTATCTGAGCAGGAATACACTTGGCTTAAACGATTCCATCAGATCAGGCCTAATCTGAGTGGAATCACCTCAGACACAACACTCTTCTTTTTCACGTCCTGCGGTCAACCGTACGGCAATCTCTGTGAGTATGTGGGCCAGATATTTGCAGAGTTTGGCATTGGAAGTAAAGTCACCTTCGGTACAATTCGACGAAGCGTTGCTACATTGAACTTTAATCAAGGCTCGGTTACAGACCGGGGAACTGTGGCTGACCATATGTGTCATTCTCTGGAAACGCAGGCACGGTACTACCGGTACCATGATTTGCCTCGTAACGCCAGCCGAGCGCGGTCACTAATTGAGGGACAAATCAACCCATGATTCACTGATAAATAAAGAACATTTATTTGAAATTCACCCATGTCTTTGTGTGTCATTTGGTCACGGTTGAGAATGTATGGAGGCCTGAGGGTCTGAAATACCAGGGTGTTATGGGGTACCAGGTGCACTGAGCTGAAGAGACAGGCCGAGATAGAGGGCAGGCAGGTGGGCAGGCAGGGTAGAGAGAGTAAGCCTTGGTAACCAGTTCAATCACCAGGTACACATGCTGGACTTAGTGCAATGAGAGAGAAGTATGACTCTGTCATTGAATTGTATTGGGTTACCAGGTGACCTTGGTGGGGGGTGTGGGTCCCCCCTATGGGGTCTCCCTAACCCCCCTATGGTGGTCTCAGAGTGGGCATGTAGGTCTGTATACCCTTTAAAAATGTCACCCCTCCATAAATTGATCTATGGCGCCATCAAGCGACTTTTTAAATGTACTTATCCCACTGACATGGGACAGCAGTGGGGTGCTGAAACATGTGTCCTGGGGGTGGTGATGGCCTTTAAAAGTATTTAAAACCTTTTTAAAAAATTGGTCCTGGTAACCCAGAATAAAACCAGGTGCCCGTTTGGACTTAGTGCAATTTCTGAGAAGAAAAACATAGTCATTTTTCTGAAGATTTTTTGAAAAGCTATATAATTCCCTCTTGCTGTATCTCATTGAGTTGGGCCCTTAGGATGGTGCTCTAAGGGTGGGTATGGAGGTCCATATGCCCTCTATAAGTATTTAAAACCGTTTTTCAAAAATTGTCCTGGTAACCCAGAATAAAACCAGGTGCCCGTTTGGACTTAGTGCAATTTCTGAGAAGAAAAACATAGTCATTTTTCTGAAGATTTTTTGAAAAGCTATATAATTCCCTCTTGCTGTATCTCATTGAGTTGGGCCCTTAGGATGGTGCTCTAAGGGTGGGTATGGAGGTCCATATGCCCTCTATAAGTATTTAAAACCGTTTTTCAAAAATTGTCCTGGTAACCCAGAATAAAACCAGGTGCACGTTTGGACTTAGTCTCTGAAGCGAACTGAAAAGTTGGCACTTTGTAACTTTTTTGACCAAAATCTGAAATTTTCAAATAATGATTAAAAATACTTCCTGAGGGGCTAGAGGTCCCAAATTTTGGCTCATACCCTCTCTCGTGATGGGCAACAATTAGCCCCGGGTCAGAAAATTTCGCTTCCATAGGAACCTATTTTTTCGGTAAACGGAACTTTTTTTCGCAAACTTAAAACTCGATTTTCTATTATAAATTGTTATGGAAAAACGGTTTAAATTAGATGGAAATGTTCGTCTACGTGTGCCCTTTCGTGCAAAAAAACCCCCATCCTGATTGGAGTTGTACTTTTCGATTTATTCAAGTTTAAAGTGTCCTACCGTGACATCGGGAATAGCCTTGAAACTGTGTGAGTGACAGTTATTTTTACACACTCGTGGCCGTGTGGGGCAGACAGGTACCGGCGCGATTTGAGAAACCTGGTTTTTGACAACTGGAGAACCACATTCCGTCGGCGACCCATAGGTGGTTGCTACTCTGGCCGAATAGGGAGTGCTTTATGGACACTTTTGAGGGTTACAAGCCCCTCGGAACCATGGTAGTTCGGTCCTTATCCCTTCGGCGACCGATTGATGATTACTACTCATGCCGAATAGGGAGAGCTTTATGGACACTTTTGAGGGTTACAAGCCCCTCGGAACCATGGTAGTTCGGTCCTTATCCCTTCGGCGACCGATTGATGATTACTACTCTGGCCGAATAGGGAGTGATTTATGGACATTTTTGAGGGTTGCTTGTCCCTCATAACCATGGTTCCTTTGGTTCATATCCCTTCTGCGCCTGATTGGTCGTTACTACTCAGGCCGAATAGGGAGTGCTTTATGGACACTTTTGAGGGTTACAAGCCCCTCAGAACCGTGGGTACTTTGGACCATATCCCTCCGGCGCCCGATTGGTCCTAAGTATTGATCCGATTTTCCCAGCTTGGTGGTGGGAGGATATTGAGCTCTGTCCTGGACAGGTGGTCTATCCCAGCTATCACCTTGTGGGTTTGGGTCCTCCATGACCATGGTTCTTGTCCCATGAATGTGTCCGTCCCTAGCTTCCAACACGTTGCGTATCCATGGTTGTCCTCTGTTGTCGAGCCTGTTTTACATCTTCTGACCGATTTGCAATCTGTTTCCACCTGGGAGGGCCCCTGTCGGCCGGCCATTGGTCGGTGTTCAGACGGACGGTTCCTCCCGCCCCACGTGGAATTGCCTCTATCGGGGGAGCCCCTGTCGGAGACGGTTATCCCCGTCTTAATGTCAAGCTTCAGCCGCGCTCCGTTCGTGCGAGATCTAGCCGGCCCGTCTGTCTCAGTGGCCCTACATTGGTGGGGAGTGGACTACCCAGGTAGCGATGCCTGCGGATGACGTTCACCCATACCGTACCGGCGCCAGAAACACATGTATTTCTCAAACCCTGTCTTTTATCCACGTTGATGGCGTTCCGAATTAACCCTCCAGCTAAGACAAGATACCTGATTAAGCGGTGCCCCGGCACCTGTGGCTCCGGCCACGGGCAGTTCAGGGCCTCCCGCTGGGCGCACGGTGGATTGACCTAGGGCCTCCTCCCCTCACGGGATAGGAGTGGTCCCTGGCTGTTCTCCGCTTAGTGTGCCCGGGTACAACCTCTATGTTGTGAGTGGCTACCTGGTTGATCCTGCCAGTAGCATATGCTTGTCTCAAAGATTAAGCCATGCAAGTCTAAGTACACACGGCCGGTACAGTGAAACTGCGAATGGCTCATTAAATCAGTTATGGGTTCGATTCCGGAGAGGGATCCTGAGAAATGGCTACCACATCCAAGGAAGGCAGCAGGGGTGCAAATTACCCACTCCCGACACAAACCAAACTCTGCTGTGGGTCGGGTAGGGTAGGGGGCTCACGCCTCCCGCCTCTCCCTTCCCTCGGCGCGGGTGAACTGGTCCTAGCCCGGTTCCCCGCAGTTCCTTTTTGCCTGGGATGCGCCCGACTGGCTCCATCCCCTTTCCCCGTTAGGCACGGCTAGATGACGCACCGATGGGTGGGTGTGTAGGCCGCTACCGAGGGGGACTGGGGGTGTCCGGTGAACCGGGACTTCCCGAAATGGTCTCACATTTTTAAGCGGCTTGAGTATCACCCAGTATCCTCGCGCGGCACTGGGAACCCAGTCAACCGCTCTGCGCCCCGGCGCAGGCGGGGGTTTAATGTCTCCCCGGCCCCACCGGCGCTTCGGCGACGGCGGCAGAGGAGCACCCGGAGGCCCCCATAAAGTTAAACCTACCTGTCTTTGAACTATGACCTCTCGCTCTGGCGAAGGGCGGAGGAAAGGAGGGCAACCTCCCCAACTCCCAACCCTTGAAACACGGACCAAGGAGACTAACGCACGCGCAAGTCAGAGTGTTTTCTCCGACACACCCCGTGGCGCAATGAAAGTGAGGGCCGGCGCGCGCTGGCTGAGGTGGGATCCCGGCCCTACGGGGTTGGGCGCACCACCGGCCCGTCTCGCCCGCTCTGTCGGGGAGGTGGAGCGTGAGCGTGTGCGATAGGACCCGAAAGATGATGAACTATGCCTGGGCGGTCCTGACGTGCAAATCGGTTGTCCGATCACCGCGGTGAGCACGGAAGCTGGGCGGGAAACCCGAGAGAGGGGCCCAAGCCCTGGAAAGAGTTGCAGTTCCGGCGGCGTCCGGTGAGCTCTTGCTGGCCCTTGAAAATCCGTAAGAGAGGGTGTAAATCTCACGTCGGGCCGTACCCATATCCGCAGCAGGTCTCCAAGGGCAACATCCTCTGGCATGTTAGAACAATGCATGTTAAGGAAAGTTGATGAGTCAGATCCGTAACTTCGGGGTAAAGATTGGTTCTAAGGGCAGGGCTGGGTAGGTCGGGCTAGGGTGTGAAATGAGGCTGGGCTCGATTCATGCCGATCTCCCCAGAAAGATGCTCGTCGGCCCCAGTAACAAGGGGTAAGGGATCTCCGGCGGGTATGTAGCCTTCGAACCAAGCTTTTTTGGGACAGAAGGCGTCTTCCTCCACCTCCCCCGTTATTTCTAACTGGTTACCAGGTGCACAGAGAAGGGCCAGGAGGCAGAGTCCGGAGGCCCAGAGAGAGAGTGGGCAAGCAGACTAAAGAAGGTGGGTACCCGGGTGCAAAGTACCACCAGCACCTGGTAATCCTGGTGTGGACTTAGTCTCTGAGTGGTAAGCTGCAGGGTGACCAGGTGCACGAAGGCCGTTTTGGATCACCAGGTGCACGCGGTTCGTAACAGCGGGGCTATATGCTTTAGTGTCCGAGGAAGGGTGCTTAAGAGTGGGTGCCCTGGTTCGGATGGTGGTGGGTGCCCTGGTTCGGATGGTGGTGGGTGCCCTGGTTCGGATGGTGGTGGGTGCCCTGGTTCGGATGGTGGTGGGTGCCCTGGTTCGGATGGTGGTGGGTGCCCTGGTTCGGATGGTGGTGGGTGCCCTGGTTCGGATGGTGGTGGGTGCCCTGGTTCGGATGGTGGTGGGTGCCCTGGTTCGGATGGTGGTGGGTGCCCTGGTTCGGATGGTGGTGGGTGCCCTGGTTCGGATGGTGGTGGGTGCCCTGGTTCGGATGGTGGTGGGTGCCCTGGTTCGGATGGTGGTGGGTGCCCTGGTTCGGATGGTGGTGGGTGCCCTGGTTCGGATGGTGTAAGAGCTTGTGGTGGGGGGTATCCCCCACTGGAGGTCATGCCCATAGAGAGGGGTGTTCCCCGGAGAGTGGGTGAAGGCTATCACTACCTGGTAACCCAAAATAATACCAGGCCCACAGCTGGACATAGTGCAATTTCTGAGAATTTTTGGACTTAGTCATTTTTCAAGAAAGCTCTGTCACTAACTTACATTGATGTTTAAAATGTCCAGTGGCGCCCTCTTGTGGAACATCCCGGGTGGGGGGTGTGTGAGAGGGGGGTATGGGACCGCCTATGGGGTGCTCCCTATCCGGGCATAGTAGTTTGAGGGAGTAAGCTCTACTCTCATGCCCGGAGAGATGGGTGTTCCCCGGATAGTGAGTGAAGGCCTAGAGGCCTGGAGGTCCGTAGTTCCACTGTCCTTAAGGGGGGCAGAGCAGTCAGCCTCTCTGGAGGTTGGCTGCTCTGTCCCCCTTTTTTTTTGGCCTAGTAACCCACAATTATACCAGGCCCACAGATCTGGCCAATGCCCAAACACACATAAAAACACTCATAAATCAGAAATGCTTTATCCCAGTGACATGGGGCTTCAGTATGTATCTCACATAGATAGATATGTTATGTGTGTACCATTTAAAAGTATTTAAAACCATTCTGAATGATTTTGACCTCAAAATAATACAATCACATGATTTGGCCTGGTAACTTAAAAACACATGAAAACCCTCATAAATCAGAAATGCTTTATCCCAGTGACATGGGGCTTCAGTATGTATCTCACATAGATAGATATGTTATGTGTGTACCATTTAAAAGTATTTAAAACCATTCTGAAGACTTTTGACCCCAAAATAACACAAGGCCCACAGCTGTGGCCAATGCCCAAACACACATAAAAACACTCATAAATCAGAAATGCTTTATCCCAGTGACATGGGGCTTCAGTATGTATCTCACATAGATAGATATGTTATGTGTGTACCATTTAAAAGTATTTAAAACCATTCTGAATGATTTTGACCTCAAAATAATACCATCACATGATTTGGCCTGGTAACCTAAAAACACATGAAAACCCTCATAAATCAGAAATGCTTTATCCCAGTGACATGGGGCTTCAGTATGTATCTCACATAGATAGATATGTTATGTGTGTACCATTTAAAAGTATTTAAAACCATTCTGAATGATTTTGACCTTATTTGAAAGCTCCATAAATTGATCTATGGCGCCATCAAGCGACTTTTTAAATGTACTTATCCCACTGACATGGGACAGCAGTGGGCTGCTGAAACAGGTGTCCTGGGGGTGGTGATGGCCTTTAAAAGTATTTAAAACCTTTTTAAAAAATGGTCCTGGTAACCCAGAATAAAACCAGGTGCCCGTTTGGACTTAGTGCAATTTCTGAGAAGAAAAACATAGTCATTTTTCTGAAGATTTTTTGAAAAGCTATATAATTCCCTCTTGCTGTATCTCATTGAGTTGGGCCATTAGGATGGTGCTCTAAGGGTGGGTATGGAGGTCCATATACCCTCTATAAGTATTTAAAACCGTTTTTCAAAAATTGTCCTGGTAACCCAGAATAAAACCAGGTGCACGTTTGGACTTAGTCTCTGAAGCGAACTGAAAAGTTGGCACTTTGTAACTTTTTTGACCAAAATCTGAAATTTTCAAATAATGATTAAAAATACTTCCCGGGGGGCTAGAGGTCCCAGACTTCGGCTCATACCCTCTCTCGTGATGGGCAACAATTAGCCCCGGGTTAGAAAATGTCGCTTCTATAGGAACCTATTTTTTCGGTAAACGGAACTTTTTTTCGCAAACTTAAAACTCGATTTTCTATTATAAATTGTTATGGAAAAACGGTTTAAATTAGATGGAAATGTTCGTCTACGTGTGCCCTTTCGTGCAAAAAAACCCCCATCCTGATTGGAGTTGTACTTTTCGATTTATTCAAGTTTAAAGTGTCCTACCGTGACATCGGGAATAGCCTTGAAACTGTGTGAGTGAGAGTTATTTTTACACACTCGTGGCCGTGTGGGGCAGACAGGTACCGGCGCGATTTGAGAAACCTGGTTTTTGACAACTGGAGAACCACATTCCGTCGGCGACCCATAGGTGGTTGCTACTCTGGCCGAATAGGGAGTGCTTTATGGACACTTTTGAGGGTTACAAGCCCCTCGGAACCATGGTAGTTCGGTCCTTATCCCTTCGGCGACCGATTGATGATTACTACTCATGCCGAATAGGGAGAGCTTTATGGACACTTTTGAGGGTTACAAGCCCCTCGGAACCATGGTAGTTCGGTCCTTATCCCTTCGGCGACCGATTGATGATTACTACTCATGCCGAATAGGGAGAGCTTTATGGACACTTTTGAGGGTTACAAGCCCCTCGGAACCATGGTAGTTCGGTCCTTATCCCTTCGGCGACCGATTGATGATTACTACTCATGCCGAATAGGGAGAGCTTTATGGACACTTTTGAGGGTTACAAGCCCCTCAGAACCGTGGGTACTTTGGACCATATCCCTTCCGCGCCTGCCCTAAGGATTTGGGCCGTCAAAGGGCATGGGTTTGGGCCTTCAAGGGCAGTACACTAATCTCTGAATCCGTATCAGAGTGCCTCTTTTCAGGCATATTGACAAGTGTGTATAGCCCTGGAAGCCTATGAAAGTACCAGGGCATGGCTGTCTGGCCTTGGCATTATGCCCTAAGGATTTGGGCCGTCAAAGGGCATTAGGGCCTATGGGTTTGGGCCTTCAAGGGCAGTACACTAATCTCTGAATCCGTATCAGAGTGCCTCTTTTCAGGCATATTGACAAGTGTGTATAGCCCTGGAAGCCTATGAAAGTACCAGGGCATGGCTGTCTGGCCTTGGCATTATGCCCTAAGGATTTGGGCCGTCAAAGGGCATTAGGGCCTATGGGTTTGGGCCTTCAAGGGCAGTACACTAATCTCTGAATCCGTATCAGAGTGCCTCTTTTCAGGCATATTGACAAGTGTGTATAGCCCTGGAAGCCTATGAAAGTACCAGGGCATGGCTGTCTGGCCTTGGCATTATGCCCTAAGGATTTGGGCCGTCAAAGGGCATTAGGGCCTATGGGTTTGGGCCTTCAAGGGCAGTACACTAATCTCTGAATCCGTATCAGAGTGCCTCTTTTCAGGCATATTGACAAGTGTGTATAGCCCTGGAAGCCTATGAAAGTAAAGGATTTGGGCCGTCAAAGGGCATTTGGGCCGTCAAAGGGCATTAGGGCCTTGGGTCTTTAGGTTCCCAGGCTCTCGGTGGAAAAAAACGGTGTGATCCCCAGCGGGGCTCGAACACCGATCGTCAGATCATAAGCCACAGCCGCTACCCCCATGGCCAACTGGGCTTTGACGAACAAAGAGGCCCTGGAAGCCTATGAAAGTACCAGGGCATGGCTGTCTGGCCTTGGCATTATGCCCTAAGGATTTGGGCCGTCAAAGGGCATTAGGGCCTATGGGTTTGGGCCTTCAAGGGCAGTACACTAATCTCTGAATCCGTATCAGAGTGCCTCTTTTCAGGCATATTGACAAGTGTGTATAGCCCTGGAAGCCTATGAAAGTACCAGGGCATGGCTGTCTGGCCTTGGCATTATGCCCTAAGGATTTGGGCCGTCAAAGGGCATTTGGGCCGTCAAAGGGCATTAGGGCCGTCAAAGGGCATTAGGGCCTTGGGTCTTTAGGTTCCCAGGCTCTCGGTGGAAAAAAACGGTGTGATCCCCAGCGGGGCTCGAACACCGATCGTCAGATCGTAAGCCACAGCCGCTACCCCCATGGCCAACTGGGCTTTGACGAACAAAGAGGCAACGAGGTGATCTTTATGGTCAAATTTCCAATCAGTCCAATTGGTCTGATATTGGCCCACACCTGGGGCTCATTAAGCCCTAGTTAGGGTTAGGTCGTTGTTTGGTGGAGCAAACAAAGAGACATACACGCACGCAGGAGAGAGAAGCTATGAACAGTAGACTAAAACGTGATTGTGGGCTTTGTTCCAAGCGGAATATCGTGCGGATAGACCGACATTTCAAGTCTGTCCATGCACTTAAGCCTGCTACTACAGAATGGAAGCGTGCTATGCAATCTAGCCGGCGTTCAACTGAGAGACAGCAGCCCGAATCATGGCAGTGTATGCAGCCTAACAACGGTGTTGCACCGCAGCTGGAGCCCTGGGAGAACCCTGGGTATTTCCAGTGTGTTGAAAGTGAGTTGTCCGTGGAGCAGCAGCTGGTAGACAAGGGTGAGCAGTCCGCGGTGGTGGATCAGCAGCTGTGGGACGAGAGTGAGCAGGCGGCGGCGACTGCGCCGGTGCAGTCAACCAGTCAGATCGGTGGTGAACCATGCTCGGAACCGAGGGAGCAAGGCTGCGTCATGGTGACTTCCACGGAGAGCGAGAGTGATGAAGGCGGCGGTGTGTCCTCCAGAATTGAAGGTTGGAGGAATGGAATTTTGACTGAATATGAACACTTTGCTATTGGTAAAAACCCTTCAGTTAAACGAATTGACAATAGTCGCACCAGTCTATCCAGAGTACGACAATTCCTCCGCTATATGTCAGAGGGCAAGGCCGATGAAGGACTGTGTTCTCTGGATAACTACAGACGTGTGTATGAGTGGTATGGTGAATGTGAAGACCGTTGTTTGGCACCATCCACGTTAAAAATGTACCGAGCTGATGTTCGAAGTTTCCTGAATTATCTTATTCAGTTCCGGCCAAAAGGTCTGCAGGCTAAAGCCAGTGGAATTCGAAAGTTGTTACTCTGCTTGGCAAAGATGGACAGGGATTCGCGGCAGAGCCAGGCAACACACAGGGCAAAATTCCGCAAACGGTGCAGGGACGAGGTGCTCAGCGCTGCGGAGTTAAGCCGGTTTGTTGAGCTAAGTAATCAAGCTATTCCTTCGGTTCTCAGTAGGCTGGAGGTCCGAGCCACCTGCGCTGATAGACGTAGGTTTGCGGCTCTCATGTCCAGCCGGTTGGCCATCTTTAATGGCACTCGACGATCCCCAGTCACCACCTTCAGTGAGAGGGAATTTACTGAAGTAACCCCGGAAAGTGGGGGTTATCAGATGTGCATTTCAAGCCACAAAACGAACTATAGCTTCGGTGAGTGCAGAGTTGTTCTATCTGAGCAGGAATACACTTGGCTTAAACGATTCCATCAGATCAGGCCTAATCTGAGTGGAATCACCTCAGACACAACACTCTTCTTTTTCACGTCCTGCGGTCAACCGTACGGCAATCTCTGTGAGTATGTGGGCCAGATATTTGCAGAGTTTGGCATTGGAAGTAAAGTCACCTTCGGTACAATTCGACGAAGCGTTGCTACATTGAACTTTAATCAAGGCTCGGTTACAGACCGGGGAACTGTGGCTGACCATATGTGTCATTCTCTGGAAACGCAGGCACGGTACTACCGGTACCATGATTTGCCTCGTAACGCCAGCCGAGCGCGGTCACTAATTGAGGGACAAATCAACCCATGATTCACTGATAAATAAAGAACATTTATTTGAAATTCACCCATGTCTTTGTGTGTCATTTGGTCACGGTTGAGAATGTATGGAGGCCTGAGGGTCTGAAATACCAGGGTGTTATGGGGTACCAGGTGCACTGAGCTGAAGAGACAGGCCGAGATAGAGGGCAGGCAGGTGGGCAGGCAGGGTAGAGAGAGTAAGCCTTGGTAACCAGTTCAATCACCAGGTACACATGCTGGACTTAGTGCAATGAGAGAGAAGTATGACTCTGTCATTGAATTGTATTGGGTTACCAGGTGACCTTGGTGGGGGGTGTGGGTCCCCCCTATGGGGTCTCCCTAACCCCCCTATGGTGGTCTCAGAGTGGGCATGTTGGTCTGTATACCCTTTAAAAATGTCACCCCTCCATAAATTGATCTATGGCGCCATCAAGCGACTTTTTAAATGTACTTATCCCACTGACATGGGACAGCAGTGGGGTGCTGAAACATGTGTCCTGGGGGTGGTGATGGCCTTTAAAAGTATTTAAAACCTTTTTAAAAAATTGGTCCTGGTAACCCAGAATAAAACCAGGTGCCCGTTTGGACTTAGTGCAATTTCTGAGAAGAAAAACATAGTCATTTTTCTGAAGATTTTTTGAAAAGCTATATAATTCCCTCTTGCTGTATCTCATTGAGTTGGGCCCTTAGGATGGTGCTCTAAGGGTGGGTATGGAGGTCCATATGCCCTCTATAAGTATTTAAAACCGTTTTTCAAAAATTGTCCTGGTAACCCAGAATAAAACCAGGTGCCCGTTTGGACTTAGTGCAATTTCTGAGAAGAAAAACATAGTCATTTTTCTGAAGATTTTTTGAAAAGCTATATAATTCCCTCTTGCTGTATCTCATTGAGTTGGGCCCTTAGGATGGTGCTCTAAGGGTGGGTATGGAGGTCCATATGCCCTCTATAAGTATTTAAAACCGTTTTTCAAAAATTGTCCTGGTAACCCAGAATAAAACCAGGTGCACGTTTGGACTTAGTCTCTGAAGCGAACTGAAAAGTTGGCACTTTGTAACTTTTTTGACCAAAATCTGAAATTTTCAAATAATGATTAAAAATACTTCCTGAGGGGCTAGAGGTCCCAAATTTTGGCTCATACCCTCTCTCGTGATGGGCAACAATTAGCCCCGGGTTAGAAAATTTCGCTTCCATAGGAACCTATTTTTTCGGTAAACGGAACTTTTTTTCGCAAACTTAAAACTCGATTTTCTATTATAAATTGTTATGGAAAAACGGTTTAAATTAGATGGAAATGTTCGTCTACGTGTGCCCTTTCGTGCAAAAAAACCCCCATCCTGATTGGAGTTGTACTTTTCGATTTATTCAAGTTTAAAGTGTCCTACCGTGACATCGGGAATAGCCTTGAAACTGTGTGAGTGAGAGTTATTTTTACACACTCGTGGCCGTGTGGGGCAGACAGGTACCGGCGCGATTTGAGAAACCTGGTTTTTGACAACTGGAGAACCACATTCCGTCGGCGACCCATAGGTGGTTGCTACTCTGGCCGAATAGGGAGTGCTTTATGGACACTTTTGAGGGTTACAAGCCCCTCGTAACCATGGTAGTTCGGTCCTTATCCCTTCGGCGACCGATTGATGATTACTACTCATGCCGAATAGGGAGAGCTTTATGGACACTTTTGAGGGTTACAAGCCCCTCGGAACCATGGTAGTTCGGTCCTTATCCCTTCGGCGACCGATTGATGATTACTACTCTGGCCGAATAGGGAGTGATTTATGGACATTTTTGAGGGTTGCTTGTCTCTCATAACCATGGTTCCTTTGGTTCATATCCCTTCTGCGCCTGATTGGTCGTTACTACTCAGGCCGAATAGGGAGTGCTTTATGGACACTTTTGAGGGTTACAAGCCCCTCAGAACCGTGGGTACTTTGGACCATATCCCTCCGGCGCCCGATTGGTCCTAAGTATTGATCCGATTTTCCCAGCTTGGTGGTGGGAGGATATTGAGCTCTGTCCTGGACAGGTGGTCTATCCCAGCTATCACCTTGTGGGTTTGGGTCCTCCATGACCATGGTTCTTGTCCCATGAATGTGTCCGTCCCTAGCTTCCAACACGTTGCGTATCCATGGTTGTCCTCTGTTGTCGAGCCTGTTTTACATCTTCTGACCGATTTGCAATCTGTTTCCACCTGGGAGGGCCCCTGTCGGCCGGCCATTGGTCGGTGTTCAGACGGACGGTTCCTCCCGCCCCACGTGGAATTGCCTCTATCGGGGGAGCCCCTGTCGGAGACGGTTATCCCCGTCTTAATGTCAAGCTTCAGCCGCGCTCCGTTCGTGCGAGATCTAGCCGGCCCGTCTGTCTCAGTGGCCCTACATTGGTGGGGAGTGGACTACCCAGGTAGCGATGCCTGCGGATGACGTTCACCCATACCGTACCGGCGCCAGAAACACATGTATTTCTCAAACCCTGTCTTTTATCCACGTTGATGGCGTTCCGAATTAACCCTCCAGCTAAGACAAGATACCTGATTAAGCGGTGCCCCGGCACCTGTGGCTCCGGCCACGGGCAGTTCAGGGCCTCCCGCTGGGCGCACGGTGGATTGACCTAGGGCCTCCTCCCCTCACGGGATAGGAGTGGTCCCTGGCTGTTCTCCGCTTAGTGTGCCCGGGTACAACCTCTATGTTGTGAGTGGCTACCTGGTTGATCCTGCCAGTAGCATATGCTTGTCTCAAAGATTAAGCCATGCAAGTCTAAGTACACACGGCCGGTACAGTGAAACTGCGAATGGCTCATTAAATCAGTTATGGGTTCGATTCCGGAGAGGGATCCTGAGAAATGGCTACCACATCCAAGGAAGGCAGCAGGGGTGCAAATTACCCACTCCCGACACAAACCAAACTCTGCTGTGGGTCGGGTAGGGTAGGGGGCTCACGCCTCCCGCCTCTCCCTTCCCTCGGCGCGGGTGAACTGGTCCTAGCCCGGTTCCCCGCAGTTCCTTTTTGCCTGGGATGCGCCCGACTGGCTCCATCCCCTTTCCCCGTTAGGCACGGCTAGATGACGCACCGATGGGTGGGTGTGTAGGCCGCTACCGAGGGGGACTGGGGGTGTCCGGTGAACCGGGACTTCCCGAAATGGTCTCACATTTTTAAGCGGCTTGAGTATCACCCAGTATCCTCGCGCGGCACTGGGAACCCAGTCAACCGCTCTGCGCCCCGGCGCAGGCGGGGGTTTAATGTCTCCCCGGCCCCACCGGCGCTTCGGCGACGGCGGCAGAGGAGCACCCGGAGGCCCCCATAAAGTTAAACCTACCTGTCTTTGAACTATGACCTCTCGCTCTGGCGAAGGGCGGAGGAAAGGAGGGCAACCTCCCCAACTCCCAACCCTTGAAACACGGACCAAGGAGACTAACGCACGCGCAAGTCAGAGTGTTTTCTCCGACACACCCCGTGGCGCAATGAAAGTGAGGGCCGGCGCGCGCTGGCTGAGGTGGGATCCCGGCCCTACGGGGTTGGGCGCACCACCGGCCCGTCTCGTCCGCTCTGTCGGGGAGGTGGAGCGTGAGCGTGTGCGATAGGACCCGAAAGATGATGAACTATGCCTGGGCGGTCCTGACGTGCAAATCGGTTGTCCGATCACCGCGGTGAGCACGGAAGCTGGGCGGGAAACCCGAGAGAGGGGCCCAAGCCCTGGAAAGAGTTGCAGTTCCGGCGGCGTCCGGTGAGCTCTTGCTGGCCCTTGAAAATCCGTAAGAGAGGGTGTAAATCTCACGTCGGGCCGTACCCATATCCGCAGCAGGTCTCCAAGGGCAACATCCTCTGGCATGTTAGAACAATGCATGTTAAGGAAAGTTGATGAGTCAGATCCGTAACTTCGGGGTAAAGATTGGTTCTAAGGGCAGGGCTGGGTAGGTCGGGCTAGGGTGTGAAATGAGGCTGGGCTCGATTCATGCCGATCTCCCCAGAAAGATGCTCGTCGGCCCCAGTAACAAGGGGTAAGGGATCTCCGGCGGGTATGTAGCCTTCGAACCAAGCTTTTTTGGGACAGAAGGCGTCTTCCTCCACCTCCCCCGTTATTTCTAACTGGTTACCAGGTGCACAGAGAAGGGCCAGGAGGCAGAGTCCGGAGGCCCAGAGAGAGAGTGGGCAAGCAGACTAAAGAAGGTGGGTACCCGGGTGCAAAGTACCACCAGCACCTGGTAATCCTGGTGTGGACTTAGTCTCTGAGTGGTAAGCTGCAGGGTGACCAGGTGCACGAAGGCCGTTTTGGATCACCAGGTGCACGCGGTTCGTAACAGCGGGGCTATATGCTTTAGTGTCCGAGGAAGGGTGCTTAAGAGTGGGTGCCCTGGTTCGGATGGTGGTGGGTGCCCTGGTTCGGATGGTGGTGGGTGCCCTGGTTCGGATGGTGGTGGGTGCCCTGGTTCGGATGGTGGTGGGTGCCCTGGTTCGGATGGTGGTGGGTGCCCTGGTTCGGATGGTGGTGGGTGCCCTGGTTCGGATGGTGGTGGGTGCCCTGGTTCGGATGGTGGTGGGTGCCCTGGTTCGGATGGTGGTGGGTGCCCTGGTTCGGATGGTGGTGGGTGCCCTGGTTCGGATGGTGGTGGGTGCCCTGGTTCGGATGGTGGTGGGTGCCCTGGTTCGGATGGTGGTGGGTGCCCTGGTTCGGATGGTGGTGGGTGCCCTGGTTCGGATGGTGGTGGGTGCCCTGGTTCGGATGGTGTAAGAGCTTGTGGTGGGGGGTATCCCCCACTGGAGGTCATGCCCATAGAGAGGGGTGTTCCCCGGAGAGTGGGTGAAGGCTATCACTACCTGGTAACCCAAAATAATACCAGGCCCACAGCTGGACATAGTGCAATTTCTGAGAATTTTTGGACTTAGTCATTTTTCAAGAAAGCTCTGTCACTAACTTACATTGATGTTTAAAATGTCCAGTGGCGCCCTCTTGTGGAACATCCCGGGTGGGGGGTGTGTGAGAGGGGGGTATGGGACCGCCTATGGGGTGCTCCCTATCCGGGCATAGTAGTTTGAGGGAGTAAGCTCTACTCTCATGCCCGGAGAGATGGGTGTTCCCCGGATAGTGAGTGAAGGCCTAGAGGCCTGGAGGTCCGTAGTTCCACTGTCCTTAAGGGGGGCAGAGCAGTCAGCCTCTCTGGAGGTTGGCTGCTCTGTCCCCCTTTTTTTTTGGCCTAGTAACCCACAATTATACCAGGCCCACAGATCTGGCCAATGCCCAAACACACATAAAAACACTCATAAATCAGAAATGCTTTATCCCAGTGACATGGGGCTTCAGTATGTATCTCACATAGATAGATATGTTATGTGTGTACCATTTAAAAGTATTTAAAACCATTCTGAATGATTTTGACCTCAAAATAATACAATCACATGATTTGGCCTGGTAACTTAAAAACACATGAAAACCCTCATAAATCAGAAATGCTTTATCCCAGTGACATGGGGCTTCAGTATGTATCTCACATAGATAGATATGTTATGTGTGTACCATTTAAAAGTATTTAAAACCATTCTGAAGACTTTTGACCCCAAAATAACACAAGGCCCACAGCTGTGGCCAATGCCCAAACACACATAAAAACACTCATAAATCAGAAATGCTTTATCCCAGTGACATGGGGCTTCAGTATGTATCTCACATAGATAGATATGTTATGTGTGTACCATTTAAAAGTATTTAAAACCATTCTGAATGATTTTGACCTCAAAATAATACCATCACATGATTTGGCCTGGTAACCTAAAAACACATGAAAACCCTCATAAATCAGAAATGCTTTATCCCAGTGACATGGGGCTTCAGTATGTATCTCACATAGATAGATATGTTATGTGTGTACCATTTAAAAGTATTTAAAACCATTCTGAATGATTTTGACCTTATTTGAAAGCTCCATAAATTGATCTATGGCGCCATCAAGCGACTTTTTAAATGTACTTATCCCACTGACATGGGACAGCAGTGGGCTGCTGAAACAGGTGTCCTGGGGGTGGTGATGGCCTTTAAAAGTATTTAAAACCTTTTTAAAAAATGGTCCTGGTAACCCAGAATAAAACCAGGTGCCCGTTTGGACTTAGTGCAATTTCTGAGAAGAAAAACATAGTCATTTTTCTGAAGATTTTTTGAAAAGCTATATAATTCCCTCTTGCTGTATCTCATTGAGTTGGGCCATTAGGATGGTGCTCTAAGGGTGGGTATGGAGGTCCATATACCCTCTATAAGTATTTAAAACCGTTTTTCAAAAATTGTCCTGGTAACCCAGAATAAAACCAGGTGCACGTTTGGACTTAGTCTCTGAAGCGAACTGAAAAGTTGGCACTTTGTAACTTTTTTGACCAAAATCTGAAATTTTCAAATAATGATTAAAAATACTTCCCGGGGGGCTAGAGGTCCCAGACTTCGGCTCATACCCTCTCTCGTGATGGGCAACAATTAGCCCCGGGTTAGAAAATGTCGCTTCTATAGGAACCTATTTTTTCGGTAAACGGAACTTTTTTTCGCAAACTTAAAACTCGATTTTCTATTATAAATTGTTATGGAAAAACGGTTTAAATTAGATGGAAATGTTCGTCTACGTGTGCCCTTTCGTGCAAAAAAACCCCCATCCTGATTGGAGTTGTACTTTTCGATTTATTCAAGTTTAAAGTGTCCTACCGTGACATCGGGAATAGCCTTGAAACTGTGTGAGTGAGAGTTATTTTTACACACTCGTGGCCGTGTGGGGCAGACAGGTACCGGCGCGATTTGAGAAACCTGGTTTTTGACAACTGGAGAACCACATTCCGTCGGCGACCCATAGGTGGTTGCTACTCTGGCCGAATAGGGAGTGCTTTATGGACACTTTTGAGGGTTACAAGCCCCTCGGAACCATGGTAGTTCGGTCCTTATCCCTTCGGCGACCGATTGATGATTACTACTCATGCCGAATAGGGAGAGCTTTATGGACACTTTTGAGGGTTACAAGCCCCTCGGAACCATGGTAGTTCGGTCCTTATCCCTTCGGCGACCGATTGATGATTACTACTCATGCCGAATAGGGAGAGCTTTATGGACACTTTTGAGGGTTACAAGCCCCTCGGAACCATGGTAGTTCGGTCCTTATCCCTTCGGCGACCGATTGATGATTACTACTCATGCCGAATAGGGAGAGCTTTATGGACACTTTTGAGGGTTACAAGCCCCTCAGAACCGTGGGTACTTTGGACCATATCCCTTCCGCGCCTGCCCTAAGGATTTGGGCCGTCAAAGGGCATGGGTTTGGGCCTTCAAGGGCAGTACACTAATCTCTGAATCCGTATCAGAGTGCCTCTTTTCAGGCATATTGACAAGTGTGTATAGCCCTGGAAGCCTATGAAAGTACCAGGGCATGGCTGTCTGGCCTTGGCATTATGCCCTAAGGATTTGGGCCGTCAAAGGGCATTAGGGCCTATGGGTTTGGGCCTTCAAGGGCAGTACACTAATCTCTGAATCCGTATCAGAGTGCCTCTTTTCAGGCATATTGACAAGTGTGTATAGCCCTGGAAGCCTATGAAAGTACCAGGGCATGGCTGTCTGGCCTTGGCATTATGCCCTAAGGATTTGGGCCGTCAAAGGGCATTAGGGCCTATGGGTTTGGGCCTTCAAGGGCAGTACACTAATCTCTGAATCCGTATCAGAGTGCCTCTTTTCAGGCATATTGACAAGTGTGTATAGCCCTGGAAGCCTATGAAAGTACCAGGGCATGGCTGTCTGGCCTTGGCATTATGCCCTAAGGATTTGGGCCGTCAAAGGGCATTAGGGCCTATGGGTTTGGGCCTTCAAGGGCAGTACACTAATCTCTGAATCCGTATCAGAGTGCCTCTTTTCAGGCATATTGACAAGTGTGTATAGCCCTGGAAGCCTATGAAAGTAAAGGATTTGGGCCGTCAAAGGGCATTTGGGCCGTCAAAGGGCATTAGGGCCTTGGGTCTTTAGGTTCCCAGGCTCTCGGTGGAAAAAAACGGTGTGATCCCCAGCGGGGCTCGAACACCGATCGTCAGATCATAAGCCACAGCCGCTACCCCCATGGCCAACTGGGCTTTGACGAACAAAGAGGCCCTGGAAGCCTATGAAAGTACCAGGGCATGGCTGTCTGGCCTTGGCATTATGCCCTAAGGATTTGGGCCGTCAAAGGGCATTAGGGCCTATGGGTTTGGGCCTTCAAGGGCAGTACACTAATCTCTGAATCCGTATCAGAGTGCCTCTTTTCAGGCATATTGACAAGTGTGTATAGCCCTGGAAGCCTATGAAAGTACCAGGGCATGGCTGTCTGGCCTTGGCATTATGCCCTAAGGATTTGGGCCGTCAAAGGGCATTTGGGCCGTCAAAGGGCATTAGGGCCGTCAAAGGGCATTAGGGCCTTGGGTCTTTAGGTTCCCAGGCTCTCGGTGGAAAAAAACGGTGTGATCCCCAGCGGGGCTCGAACACCGATCGTCAGATCGTAAGCCACAGCCGCTACCCCCATGGCCAACTGGGCTTTGACGAACAAAGAGGCAACGAGGTGATCTTTATGGTCAAATTTCCAATCAGTCCAATTGGTCTGATATTGGCCCACACCTGGGGCTCATTAAGCCCTAGTTAGGGTTAGGTCGTTGTTTGGTGGAGCAAACAAAGAGACATACACGCACGCAGGAGAGAGAAGCTATGAACAGTAGACTAAAACGTGATTGTGGGCTTTGTTCCAAGCGGAATATCGTGCGGATAGACCGACATTTCAAGTCTGTCCATGCACTTAAGCCTGCTACTACAGAATGGAAGCGTGCTATGCAATCTAGCCGGCGTTCAACTGAGAGACAGCAGCCCGAATCATGGCAGTGTATGCAGCCTAACAACGGTGTTGCACCGCAGCTGGAGCCCTGGGAGAACCCTGGGTATTTCCAGTGTGTTGAAAGTGAGTTGTCCGTGGAGCAGCAGCTGGTAGACAAGGGTGAGCAGTCCGCGGTGGTGGATCAGCAGCTGTGGGACGAGAGTGAGCAGGCGGCGGCGACTGCGCCGGTGCAGTCAACCAGTCAGATCGGTGGTGAACCATGCTCGGAACCGAGGGAGCAAGGCTGCGTCATGGTGACTTCCACGGAGAGCGAGAGTGATGAAGGCGGCGGTGTGTCCTCCAGAATTGAAGGTTGGAGGAATGGAATTTTGACTGAATATGAACACTTTGCTATTGGTAAAAACCCTTCAGTTAAACGAATTGACAATAGTCGCACCAGTCTATCCAGAGTACGACAATTCCTCCGCTATATGTCAGAGGGCAAGGCCGATGAAGGACTGTGTTCTCTGGATAACTACAGACGTGTGTATGAGTGGTATGGTGAATGTGAAGACCGTTGTTTGGCACCATCCACGTTAAAAATGTACCGAGCTGATGTTCGAAGTTTCCTGAATTATCTTATTCAGTTCCGGCCAAAAGGTCTGCAGGCTAAAGCCAGTGGAATTCGAAAGTTGTTACTCTGCTTGGCAAAGATGGACAGGGATTCGCGGCAGAGCCAGGCAACACACAGGGCAAAATTCCGCAAACGGTGCAGGGACGAGGTGCTCAGCGCTGCGGAGTTAAGCCGGTTTGTTGAGCTAAGTAATCAAGCTATTCCTTCGGTTCTCAGTAGGCTGGAGGTCCGAGCCACCTGCGCTGATAGACGTAGGTTTGCGGCTCTCATGTCCAGCCGGTTGGCCATCTTTAATGGCACTCGACGATCCCCAGTCACCACCTTCAGTGAGAGGGAATTTACTGAAGTAACCCCGGAAAGTGGGGGTTATCAGATGTGCATTTCAAGCCACAAAACGAACTATAGCTTCGGTGAGTGCAGAGTTGTTCTATCTGAGCAGGAATACACTTGGCTTAAACGATTCCATCAGATCAGGCCTAATCTGAGTGGAATCACCTCAGACACAACACTCTTCTTTTTCACGTCCTGCGGTCAACCGTACGGCAATCTCTGTGAGTATGTGGGCCAGATATTTGCAGAGTTTGGCATTGGAAGTAAAGTCACCTTCGGTACAATTCGACGAAGCGTTGCTACATTGAACTTTAATCAAGGCTCGGTTACAGACCGGGGAACTGTGGCTGACCATATGTGTCATTCTCTGGAAACGCAGGCACGGTACTACCGGTACCATGATTTGCCTCGTAACGCCAGCCGAGCGCGGTCACTAATTGAGGGACAAATCAACCCATGATTCACTGATAAATAAAGAACATTTATTTGAAATTCACCCATGTCTTTGTGTGTCATTTGGTCACGGTTGAGAATGTATGGAGGCCTGAGGGTCTGAAATACCAGGGTGTTATGGGGTACCAGGTGCACTGAGCTGAAGAGACAGGCCGAGATAGAGGGCAGGCAGGTGGGCAGGCAGGGTAGAGAGAGTAAGCCTTGGTAACCAGTTCAATCACCAGGTACACATGCTGGACTTAGTGCAATGAGAGAGAAGTATGACTCTGTCATTGAATTGTATTGGGTTACCAGGTGACCTTGGTGGGGGGTGTGGGTCCCCCCTATGGGGTCTCCCTAACCCCCCTATGGTGGTCTCAGAGTGGGCATGTTGGTCTGTATACCCTTTAAAAATGTCACCCCTCCATAAATTGATCTATGGCGCCATCAAGCGACTTTTTAAATGTACTTATCCCACTGACATGGGACAGCAGTGGGGTGCTGAAACATGTGTCCTGGGGGTGGTGATGGCCTTTAAAAGTATTTAAAACCTTTTTAAAAAATTGGTCCTGGTAACCCAGAATAAAACCAGGTGCCCGTTTGGACTTAGTGCAATTTCTGAGAAGAAAAACATAGTCATTTTTCTGAAGATTTTTTGAAAAGCTATATAATTCCCTCTTGCTGTATCTCATTGAGTTGGGCCCTTAGGATGGTGCTCTAAGGGTGGGTATGGAGGTCCATATGCCCTCTATAAGTATTTAAAACCGTTTTTCAAAAATTGTCCTGGTAACCCAGAATAAAACCAGGTGCCCGTTTGGACTTAGTGCAATTTCTGAGAAGAAAAACATAGTCATTTTTCTGAAGATTTTTTGAAAAGCTATATAATTCCCTCTTGCTGTATCTCATTGAGTTGGGCCCTTAGGATGGTGCTCTAAGGGTGGGTATGGAGGTCCATATGCCCTCTATAAGTATTTAAAACCGTTTTTCAAAAATTGTCCTGGTAACCCAGAATAAAACCAGGTGCACGTTTGGACTTAGTCTCTGAAGCGAACTGAAAAGTTGGCACTTTGTAACTTTTTTGACCAAAATCTGAAATTTTCAAATAATGATTAAAAATACTTCCTGAGGGGCTAGAGGTCCCAAATTTTGGCTCATACCCTCTCTCGTGATGGGCAACAATTAGCCCCGGGTTAGAAAATTTCGCTTCCATAGGAACCTATTTTTTCGGTAAACGGAACTTTTTTTCGCAAACTTAAAACTCGATTTTCTATTATAAATTGTTATGGAAAAACGGTTTAAATTAGATGGAAATGTTCGTCTACGTGTGCCCTTTCGTGCAAAAAAACCCCCATCCTGATTGGAGTTGTACTTTTCGATTTATTCAAGTTTAAAGTGTCCTACCGTGACATCGGGAATAGCCTTGAAACTGTGTGAGTGAGAGTTATTTTTACACACTCGTGGCCGTGTGGGGCAGACAGGTACCGGCGCGATTTGAGAAACCTGGTTTTTGACAACTGGAGAACCACATTCCGTCGGCGACCCATAGGTGGTTGCTACTCTGGCCGAATAGGGAGTGCTTTATGGACACTTTTGAGGGTTACAAGCCCCTCGTAACCATGGTAGTTCGGTCCTTATCCCTTCGGCGACCGATTGATGATTACTACTCATGCCGAATAGGGAGAGCTTTATGGACACTTTTGAGGGTTACAAGCCCCTCGGAACCATGGTAGTTCGGTCCTTATCCCTTCGGCGACCGATTGATGATTACTACTCTGGCCGAATAGGGAGTGATTTATGGACATTTTTGAGGGTTGCTTGTCTCTCATAACCATGGTTCCTTTGGTTCATATCCCTTCTGCGCCTGATTGGTCGTTACTACTCAGGCCGAATAGGGAGTGCTTTATGGACACTTTTGAGGGTTACAAGCCCCTCAGAACCGTGGGTACTTTGGACCATATCCCTCCGGCGCCCGATTGGTCCTAAGTATTGATCCGATTTTCCCAGCTTGGTGGTGGGAGGATATTGAGCTCTGTCCTGGACAGGTGGTCTATCCCAGCTATCACCTTGTGGGTTTGGGTCCTCCATGACCATGGTTCTTGTCCCATGAATGTGTCCGTCCCTAGCTTCCAACACGTTGCGTATCCATGGTTGTCCTCTGTTGTCGAGCCTGTTTTACATCTTCTGACCGATTTGCAATCTGTTTCCACCTGGGAGGGCCCCTGTCGGCCGGCCATTGGTCGGTGTTCAGACGGACGGTTCCTCCCGCCCCACGTGGAATTGCCTCTATCGGGGGAGCCCCTGTCGGAGACGGTTATCCCCGTCTTAATGTCAAGCTTCAGCCGCGCTCCGTTCGTGCGAGATCTAGCCGGCCCGTCTGTCTCAGTGGCCCTACATTGGTGGGGAGTGGACTACCCAGGTAGCGATGCCTGCGGATGACGTTCACCCATACCGTACCGGCGCCAGAAACACATGTATTTCTCAAACCCTGTCTTTTATCCACGTTGATGGCGTTCCGAATTAACCCTCCAGCTAAGACAAGATACCTGATTAAGCGGTGCCCCGGCACCTGTGGCTCCGGCCACGGGCAGTTCAGGGCCTCCCGCTGGGCGCACGGTGGATTGACCTAGGGCCTCCTCCCCTCACGGGATAGGAGTGGTCCCTGGCTGTTCTCCGCTTAGTGTGCCCGGGTACAACCTCTATGTTGTGAGTGGCTACCTGGTTGATCCTGCCAGTAGCATATGCTTGTCTCAAAGATTAAGCCATGCAAGTCTAAGTACACACGGCCGGTACAGTGAAACTGCGAATGGCTCATTAAATCAGTTATGGGTTCGATTCCGGAGAGGGATCCTGAGAAATGGCTACCACATCCAAGGAAGGCAGCAGGGGTGCAAATTACCCACTCCCGACACAAACCAAACTCTGCTGTGGGTCGGGTAGGGTAGGGGGCTCACGCCTCCCGCCTCTCCCTTCCCTCGGCGCGGGTGAACTGGTCCTAGCCCGGTTCCCCGCAGTTCCTTTTTGCCTGGGATGCGCCCGACTGGCTCCATCCCCTTTCCCCGTTAGGCACGGCTAGATGACGCACCGATGGGTGGGTGTGTAGGCCGCTACCGAGGGGGACTGGGGGTGTCCGGTGAACCGGGACTTCCCGAAATGGTCTCACATTTTTAAGCGGCTTGAGTATCACCCAGTATCCTCGCGCGGCACTGGGAACCCAGTCAACCGCTCTGCGCCCCGGCGCAGGCGGGGGTTTAATGTCTCCCCGGCCCCACCGGCGCTTCGGCGACGGCGGCAGAGGAGCACCCGGAGGCCCCCATAAAGTTAAACCTACCTGTCTTTGAACTATGACCTCTCGCTCTGGCGAAGGGCGGAGGAAAGGAGGGCAACCTCCCCAACTCCCAACCCTTGAAACACGGACCAAGGAGACTAACGCACGCGCAAGTCAGAGTGTTTTCTCCGACACACCCCGTGGCGCAATGAAAGTGAGGGCCGGCGCGCGCTGGCTGAGGTGGGATCCCGGCCCTACGGGGTTGGGCGCACCACCGGCCCGTCTCGTCCGCTCTGTCGGGGAGGTGGAGCGTGAGCGTGTGCGATAGGACCCGAAAGATGATGAACTATGCCTGGGCGGTCCTGACGTGCAAATCGGTTGTCCGATCACCGCGGTGAGCACGGAAGCTGGGCGGGAAACCCGAGAGAGGGGCCCAAGCCCTGGAAAGAGTTGCAGTTCCGGCGGCGTCCGGTGAGCTCTTGCTGGCCCTTGAAAATCCGTAAGAGAGGGTGTAAATCTCACGTCGGGCCGTACCCATATCCGCAGCAGGTCTCCAAGGGCAACATCCTCTGGCATGTTAGAACAATGCATGTTAAGGAAAGTTGATGAGTCAGATCCGTAACTTCGGGGTAAAGATTGGTTCTAAGGGCAGGGCTGGGTAGGTCGGGCTAGGGTGTGAAATGAGGCTGGGCTCGATTCATGCCGATCTCCCCAGAAAGATGCTCGTCGGCCCCAGTAACAAGGGGTAAGGGATCTCCGGCGGGTATGTAGCCTTCGAACCAAGCTTTTTTGGGACAGAAGGCGTCTTCCTCCACCTCCCCCGTTATTTCTAACTGGTTACCAGGTGCACAGAGAAGGGCCAGGAGGCAGAGTCCGGAGGCCCAGAGAGAGAGTGGGCAAGCAGACTAAAGAAGGTGGGTACCCGGGTGCAAAGTACCACCAGCACCTGGTAATCCTGGTGTGGACTTAGTCTCTGAGTGGTAAGCTGCAGGGTGACCAGGTGCACGAAGGCCGTTTTGGATCACCAGGTGCACGCGGTTCGTAACAGCGGGGCTATATGCTTTAGTGTCCGAGGAAGGGTGCTTAAGAGTGGGTGCCCTGGTTCGGATGGTGGTGGGTGCCCTGGTTCGGATGGTGGTGGGTGCCCTGGTTCGGATGGTGGTGGGTGCCCTGGTTCGGATGGTGGTGGGTGCCCTGGTTCGGATGGTGGTGGGTGCCCTGGTTCGGATGGTGGTGGGTGCCCTGGTTCGGATGGTGGTGGGTGCCCTGGTTCGGATGGTGGTGGGTGCCCTGGTTCGGATGGTGGTGGGTGCCCTGGTTCGGATGGTGGTGGGTGCCCTGGTTCGGATGGTGGTGGGTGCCCTGGTTCGGATGGTGGTGGGTGCCCTGGTTCGGATGGTGGTGGGTGCCCTGGTTCGGATGGTGTAAGAGCTTGTGGTGGGGGGTATCCCCCACTGGAGGTCATGCCCATAGAGAGGGGTGTTCCCCGGAGAGTGGGTGAAGGCTATCACTACCTGGTAACCCAAAATAATACCAGGCCCACAGCTGGACATAGTGCAATTTCTGAGAATTTTTGGACTTAGTCATTTTTCAAGAAAGCTCTGTCACTAACTTACATTGATGTTTAAAATGTCCAGTGGCGCCCTCTTGTGGAACATCCCGGGTGGGGGGTGTGTGAGAGGGGGGTATGGGACCGCCTATGGGGTGCTCCCTATCCGGGCATAGTAGTTTGAGGGAGTAAGCTCTACTCTCATGCCCGGAGAGATGGGTGTTCCCCGGATAGTGAGTGAAGGCCTAGAGGCCTGGAGGTCCGTAGTTCCACTGTCCTTAAGGGGGGCAGAGCAGTCAGCCTCTCTGGAGGTTGGCTGCTCTGTCCCCCTTTTTTTTTGGCCTAGTAACCCACAATTATACCAGGCCCACAGATCTGGCCAATGCCCAAACACACATAAAAACACTCATAAATCAGAAATGCTTTATCCCAGTGACATGGGGCTTCAGTATGTATCTCACATAGATAGATATGTTATGTGTGTACCATTTAAAAGTATTTAAAACCATTCTGAATGATTTTGACCTCAAAATAATACAATCACATGATTTGGCCTGGTAACTTAAAAACACATGAAAACCCTCATAAATCAGAAATGCTTTATCCCAGTGACATGGGGCTTCAGTATGTATCTCACATAGATAGATATGTTATGTGTGTACCATTTAAAAGTATTTAAAACCATTCTGAAGACTTTTGACCCCAAAATAACACAAGGCCCACAGCTGTGGCCAATGCCCAAACACACATAAAAACACTCATAAATCAGAAATGCTTTATCCCAGTGACATGGGGCTTCAGTATGTATCTCACATAGATAGATATGTTATGTGTGTACCATTTAAAAGTATTTAAAACCATTCTGAATGATTTTGACCTCAAAATAATACCATCACATGATTTGGCCTGGTAACCTAAAAACACATGAAAACCCTCATAAATCAGAAATGCTTTATCCCAGTGACATGGGGCTTCAGTATGTATCTCACATAGATAGATATGTTATGTGTGTACCATTTAAAAGTATTTAAAACCATTCTGAATGATTTTGACCTTATTTGAAAGCTCCATAAATTGATCTATGGCGCCATCAAGCGACTTTTTAAATGTACTTATCCCACTGACATGGGACAGCAGTGGGCTGCTGAAACAGGTGTCCTGGGGGTGGTGATGGCCTTTAAAAGTATTTAAAACCTTTTTAAAAAATGGTCCTGGTAACCCAGAATAAAACCAGGTGCCCGTTTGGACTTAGTGCAATTTCTGAGAAGAAAAACATAGTCATTTTTCTGAAGATTTTTTGAAAAGCTATATAATTCCCTCTTGCTGTATCTCATTGAGTTGGGCCATTAGGATGGTGCTCTAAGGGTGGGTATGGAGGTCCATATACCCTCTATAAGTATTTAAAACCGTTTTTCAAAAATTGTCCTGGTAACCCAGAATAAAACCAGGTGCACGTTTGGACTTAGTCTCTGAAGCGAACTGAAAAGTTGGCACTTTGTAACTTTTTTGACCAAAATCTGAAATTTTCAAATAATGATTAAAAATACTTCCCGGGGGGCTAGAGGTCCCAGACTTCGGCTCATACCCTCTCTCGTGATGGGCAACAATTAGCCCCGGGTTAGAAAATGTCGCTTCTATAGGAACCTATTTTTTCGGTAAACGGAACTTTTTTTCGCAAACTTAAAACTCGATTTTCTATTATAAATTGTTATGGAAAAACGGTTTAAATTAGATGGAAATGTTCGTCTACGTGTGCCCTTTCGTGCAAAAAAAACCCCATCCTGATTGGAGTTGTACTTTTCGATTTATTCAAGTTTAAAGTGTCCTACCGTGACATCGGGAATAGCCTTGAAACTGTGTGAGTGAGAGTTATTTTTACACACTCGTGGCCGTGTGGGGCAGACAGGTACCGGCGCGATTTGAGAAACCTGGTTTTTGACAACTGGAGAACCACATTCCGTCGGCGACCCATAGGTGGTTGCTACTCTGGCCGAATAGGGAGTGCTTTATGGACACTTTTGAGGGTTACAAGCCCCTCGGAACCATGGTAGTTCGGTCCTTATCCCTTCGGCGACCGATTGATGATTACTACTCATGCCGAATAGGGAGAGCTTTATGGACACTTTTGAGGGTTACAAGCCCCTCGGAACCATGGTAGTTCGGTCCTTATCCCTTCGGCGACCGATTGATGATTACTACTCATGCCGAATAGGGAGAGCTTTATGGACACTTTTGAGGGTTACAAGCCCCTCGGAACCATGGTAGTTCGGTCCTTATCCCTTCGGCGACCCGATTGATGATTACTACTCATGCCGAATAGGGAGAGCTTTATGGACACTTTTGAGGGTTACAAGCCCCTCAGAACCGTGGGTACTTTGGACCATATCCCTTCCGCGCCTGCCCTAAGGATTTGGGCCGTCAAAGGGCATTAGGGCCTATGGGTTTGGGCCTTCAAGGGCAGTACACTAATCTCTGAATCCGTATCAGAGTGCCTCTTTTCAGGCATATTGACAAGTGTGTATAGCCCTGGAAGCCTATGAAAGTACCAGGGCATGGCTGTCTGGCCTTGGCATTATGCCCTAAGGATTTGGGCCGTCAAAGGGCATTAGGGCCTATGGGTTTGGGCCTTCAAGGGCAGTACACTAATCTCTGAATCCGTATCAGAGTGCCTCTTTTCAGGCATATTGACAAGTGTGTATAGCCCTGGAAGCCTATGAAAGTAAAGGATTTGGGCCGTCAAAGGGCATTTGGGCCGTCAAAGGGCATTTGGGCCGTCAAAGGGCATTAGGGCCTTGGGTCTTTAGGTTCCCAGGCTCTCGGTGGAAAAAAACGCTGTGATCCCCAGCGGGGCTCGAACACCGATCGTCAGATCGTAAGCCACAGCCGCTACCCCCATGGCCAACTGGGCTTTGACGAACAAAGAGGCCCTGGAAGCCTATGAAAGTACCAGGGCATGGCTGTCTGGCCTTGGCATTATGCCCTAAGGATTTGGGCCGTCAAAGGGCATTAGGGCCTATGGGTTTGGGCCTTCAAGGGCAGTACACTAATCTCTGAATCCGTATCAGAGTGCCTCTTTTCAGGCATATTGACAAGTGTGTATAGCCCTGGAAGCCTATGAAAGTACCAGGGCATGGCTGTCTGGCCTTGGCATTATGCCCTAAGGATTTGGGCCGTCAAAGGGCATTTGGGCCGTCAAAGGGCATTAGGGCCGTCAAAGGGCATTAGGTTCCCAGGCTCTCGGTGGAAAAAAACGGTGTGATCCCCAGCGGGGCTCGAACACCGATCGTCAGATCGTAAGCCACAGCCGCTACCCCCATGGCCAACTGGGCTTTGACGAACAAAGAGGCAACGAGGTGATCTTTATGGTCAAATTTCCAATCAGTCCAATTGGTCTGATATTGGCCCACACCTGGGGCTCATTAAGCCCTAGTTAGGGTTAGGTCGTTGTTTGGTGGAGCAAACAAAGAGACATACACGCACGCAGGAGAGAGAAGCTATGAACAGTAGACTAAAACGTGATTGTGGGCTTTGTTCCAAGCGGAATATCGTGCGGATAGACCGACATTTCAAGTCTGTCCATGCACTTAAGCCTGCTACTACAGAATGGAAGCGTGCTATGCAATCTAGCCGGCGTTCAACTGAGAGACAGCAGCCCGAATCATGGCAGTGTATGCAGCCTAACAACGGTGTTGCACCGCAGCTGGAGCCCTGGGAGAACCCTGGGTATTTCCAGTGTGTTGAAAGTGAGTTGTCCGTGGAGCAGCAGCTGGTAGACAAGGGTGAGCAGTCCGCGGTGGTGGATCAGCAGCTGTGGGACGAGAGTGAGCAGGCGGCGGCGACTGCGCCGGTGCAGTCAACCAGTCAGATCGGTGGTGAACCATGCTCGGAACCGAGGGAGCAAGGCTGCGTCATGGTGACTTCCACGGAGAGCGAGAGTGATGAAGGCGGCGGTGTGTCCTCCAGAATTGAAGGTTGGAGGAATGGAATTTTGACTGAATATGAACACTTTGCTATTGGTAAAAACCCTTCAGTTAAACGAATTGACAATAGTCGCACCAGTCTATCCAGAGTACGACAATTCCTCCGCTATATGTCAGAGGGCAAGGCCGATGAAGGACTGTGTTCTCTGGATAACTACAGACGTGTGTATGAGTGGTATGGTGAATGTGAAGACCGTTGTTTGGCACCATCCACGTTAAAAATGTACCGAGCTGATGTTCGAAGTTTCCTGAATTATCTTATTCAGTTCCGGCCAAAAGGTCTGCAGGCTAAAGCCAGTGGAATTCGAAAGTTGTTACTCTGCTTGGCAAAGATGGACAGGGATTCGCGGCAGAGCCAGGCAACACACAGGGCAAAATTCCGCAAACGGTGCAGGGACGAGGTGCTCAGCGCTGCGGAGTTAAGCCGGTTTGTTGAGCTAAGTAATCAAGCTATTCCTTCGGTTCTCAGTAGGCTGGAGGTCCGAGCCACCTGCGCTGATAGACGTAGGTTTGCGGCTCTCATGTCCAGCCGGTTGGCCATCTTTAATGGCACTCGACGATCCCCAGTCACCACCTTCAGTGAGAGGGAATTTACTGAAGTAACCCCGGAAAGTGGGGGTTATCAGATGTGCATTTCAAGCCACAAAACGAACTATAGCTTCGGTGAGTGCAGAGTTGTTCTATCTGAGCAGGAATACACTTGGCTTAAACGATTCCATCAGATCAGGCCTAATCTGAGTGGAATCACCTCAGACACAACACTCTTCTTTTTCACGTCCTGCGGTCAACCGTACGGCAATCTCTGTGAGTATGTGGGCCAGATATTTGCAGAGTTTGGCATTGGAAGTAAAGTCACCTTCGGTACAATTCGACGAAGCGTTGCTACATTGAACTTTAATCAAGGCTCGGTTACAGACCGGGGAACTGTGGCTGACCATATGTGTCATTCTCTGGAAACGCAGGCACGGTACTACCGGTACCATGATTTGCCTCGTAACGCCAGCCGAGCGCGGTCACTAATTGAGGGACAAATCAACCCATGATTCACTGATAAATAAAGAACATTTATTTGAAATTCACCCATGTCTTTGTGTGTCATTTGGTCACGGTTGAGAATGTATGGAGGCCTGAGGGTCTGAAATACCAGGGTGTTATGGGGTACCAGGTGCACTGAGCTGAAGAGACAGGCCGAGATAGAGGGCAGGCAGGTGGGCAGGCAGGGTAGAGAGAGTAAGCCTTGGTAACCAGTTCAATCACCAGGTACACATGCTGGACTTAGTGCAATGAGAGAGAAGTATGACTCTGTCATTGAATTGTATTGGGTTACCAGGTGACCTTGGTGGGGGGTGTGGGTCCCCCCTATGGGGTCTCCCTAACCCCCCTATGGTGGTCTCAGAGTGGGCATGTAGGTCTGTATACCCTTTAAAAATGTCACCCCTCCATAAATTGATCTATGGCGCCATCAAGCGACTTTTTAAATGTACTTATCCCACTGACATGGGACAGCAGTGGGCTGCTGAAACAGGTGTCCTGGGGGTGGTGATGGCCTTTAAAAGTATTTAAAACCTTTTTAAAAAATGGTCCTGGTAACCCAGAATAAAACCAGGTGCCCGTTTGGACTTAGTGCAATTTCTGAGAAGAAAAACATAGTCATTTTTCTGAAGATTTTTTGAAAAGCTATATAATTCCCTCTTGCTGTATCTCATTGAGTTGGGCCATTAGGATGGTGCTCTAAGGGTGGGTATGGAGGTCCATATACCCTCTATAAGTATTTAAAACCGTTTTTCAAAAATTGTCCTGGTAACCCAGAATAAAACCAGGTGCACGTTTGGACTTAGTCTCTGAAGCGAACTGAAAAGTTGGCACTTTGTAACTTTTTTGACCAAAATCTGAAATTTTCAAATAATGATTAAAAATACTTCCCGGGGGGCTAGAGGTCCCAGACTTCGGCTCATACCCTCTCTCGTGATGGGCAACAATTAGCCCCGGGTCAGAAAATGTCGCTTCCATAGGAACCTATTTTTTCGGTAAACGGAACTTTTTTTCGCAAACTTAAAACTCGATTTTCTATTATAAATTGTTATGGAAAAACGGTTTAAATTAGATGGAAATGTTCGTCTACGTGTGCCCTTTCGTGCAAAAAAACCCCCATCCTGATTGGAGTTGTACTTTTCGATTTATTCAAGTTTAAAGTGTCCTACCGTGACATCGGGAATAGCCTTGAAACTGTGTGAGTGAGAGTTATTTTTACACACTCGTGGCCGTGTGGGGCAGACAGGTACCGGCGCGATTTGAGAAACCTGGTTTTTGACAACTGGAGAACCACATTCCGTCGGCGACCCATAGGTGGTTGCTACTCTGGCCGAATAGGGAGTGCTTTATGGACACTTTTGAGGGTTACAAGCCCCTCGTAACCATGGTAGTTCGGTCCTTATCCCTTCGGCGACCGATTGATGATTACTACTCATGCCGAATAGGGAGAGCTTTATGGACACTTTTGAGGGTTACAAGCCCCTCGGAACCATGGTAGTTCGGTCCTTATCCCTTCGGCGACCGATTGATGATTACTACTCTGGCCGAATAGGGAGTGATTTATGGACATTTTTGAGGGTTGCTTGTCCCTCATAACCATGGTTCCTTTGGTTCATATCCCTTCTGCGCCTGATTGGTCGTTACTACTCAGGCCGAATAGGGAGTGCTTTATGGACACTTTTGAGGGTTACAAGCCCCTCAGAACCGTGGGTACTTTGGACCATATCCCTCCGGCGCCCGATTGGTCCTAAGTATTGATCCGATTTTCCCAGCTTGGTGGTGGGAGGATATTGAGCTCTGTCCTGGACAGGTGGTCTATCCCAGCTATCACCTTGTGGGTTTGGGTCCTCCATGACCATGGTTCTTGTCCCATGAATGTGTCCGTCCCTAGCTTCCAACACGTTGCGTATCCATGGTTGTCCTCTGTTGTCGAGCCTGTTTTACATCTTCTGACCGATTTGCAATCTGTTTCCACCTGGGAGGGCCCCTGTCGGCCGGCCATTGGTCGGTGTTCAGACGGACGGTTCCTCCCGCCCCACGTGGAATTGCCTCTATCGGGGGAGCCCCTGTCGGAGACGGTTATCCCCGTCTTAATGTCAAGCTTCAGCCGCGCTCCGTTCGTGCGAGATCTAGCCGGCCCGTCTGTCTCAGTGGCCCTACATTGGTGGGGAGTGGACTACCCAGGTAGCGATGCCTGCGGATGACGTTCACCCATACCGTACCGGCGCCAGAAACACATGTATTTCTCAAACCCTGTCTTTTATCCACGTTGATGGCGTTCCGAATTAACCCTCCAGCTAAGACAAGATACCTGATTAAGCGGTGCCCCGGCACCTGTGGCTCCGGCCACGGGCAGTTCAGGGCCTCCCGCTGGGCGCACGGTGGATTGACCTAGGGCCTCCTCCCCTCACGGGATAGGAGTGGTCCCTGGCTGTTCTCCGCTTAGTGTGCCCGGGTACAACCTCTATGTTGTGAGTGGCTACCTGGTTGATCCTGCCAGTAGCATATGCTTGTCTCAAAGATTAAGCCATGCAAGTCTAAGTACACACGGCCGGTACAGTGAAACTGCGAATGGCTCATTAAATCAGTTATGGGTTCGATTCCGGAGAGGGATCCTGAGAAATGGCTACCACATCCAAGGAAGGCAGCAGGGGTGCAAATTACCCACTCCCGACACAAACCAAACTCTGCTGTGGGTCGGGTAGGGTAGGGGGCTCACGCCTCCCGCCTCTCCCTTCCCTCGGCGCGGGTGAACTGGTCCTAGCCCGGTTCCCCGCAGTTCCTTTTTGCCTGGGATGCGCCCGACTGGCTCCATCCCCTTTCCCCGTTAGGCACGGCTAGATGACGCACCGATGGGTGGGTGTGTAGGCCGCTACCGAGGGGGACTGGGGGTGTCCGGTGAACCGGGACTTCCCGAAATGGTCTCACATTTTTAAGCGGCTTGAGTATCACCCAGTATCCTCGCGCGGCACTGGGAACCCAGTCAACCGCTCTGCGCCCCGGCGCAGGCGGGGGTTTAATGTCTCCCCGGCCCCACCGGCGCTTCGGCGACGGCGGCAGAGGAGCACCCGGAGGCCCCCATAAAGTTAAACCTACCTGTCTTTGAACTATGACCTCTCGCTCTGGCGAAGGGCGGAGGAAAGGAGGGCAACCTCCCCAACTCCCAACCCTTGAAACACGGACCAAGGAGACTAACGCACGCGCAAGTCAGAGTGTTTTCTCCGACACACCCCGTGGCGCAATGAAAGTGAGGGCCGGCGCGCGCTGGCTGAGGTGGGATCCCGGCCCTACGGGGTTGGGCGCACCACCGGCCCGTCTCGCCCGCTCTGTCGGGGAGGTGGAGCGTGAGCGTGTGCGATAGGACCCGAAAGATGATGAACTATGCCTGGGCGGTCCTGACGTGCAAATCGGTTGTCCGATCACCGCGGTGAGCACGGAAGCTGGGCGGGAAACCCGAGAGAGGGGCCCAAGCCCTGGAAAGAGTTGCAGTTCCGGCGGCGTCCGGTGAGCTCTTGCTGGCCCTTGAAAATCCGTAAGAGAGGGTGTAAATCTCACGTCGGGCCGTACCCATATCCGCAGCAGGTCTCCAAGGGCAACATCCTCTGGCATGTTAGAACAATGCATGTTAAGGAAAGTTGATGAGTCAGATCCGTAACTTCGGGGTAAAGATTGGTTCTAAGGGCAGGGCTGGGTAGGTCGGGCTAGGGTGTGAAATGAGGCTGGGCTCGATTCATGCCGATCTCCCCAGAAAGATGCTCGTCGGCCCCAGTAACAAGGGGTAAGGGATCTCCGGCGGGTATGTAGCCTTCGAACCAAGCTTTTTTGGGACAGAAGGCGTCTTCCTCCACCTCCCCCGTTATTTCTAACTGGTTACCAGGTGCACAGAGAAGGGCCAGGAGGCAGAGTCCGGAGGCCCAGAGAGAGAGTGGGCAAGCAGACTAAAGAAGGTGGGTACCCGGGTGCAAAGTACCACCAGCACCTGGTAATCCTGGTGTGGACTTAGTCTCTGAGTGGTAAGCTGCAGGGTGACCAGGTGCACGAAGGCCGTTTTGGATCACCAGGTGCACGCGGTTCGTAACAGCGGGGCTATATGCTTTAGTGTCCGAGGAAGGGTGCTTAAGAGTGGGTGCCCTGGTTCGGATGGTGGTGGGTGCCCTGGTTCGGATGGTGGTGGGTGCCCTGGTTCGGATGGTGGTGGGTGCCCTGGTTCGGATGGTGGTGGGTGCCCTGGTTCGCATGGTGGTGGGTGCCCTGGTTCGGATGGTGGTGGGTGCCCTGGTTCGGATGGTGGTGGGTGCCCTGGTTCGGATGGTGGTGGGTGCCCTGGTTCGGATGGTGGTGGGTGCCCTGGTTCGGATGGTGGTGGGTGCCCTGGTTCGGATGGTGGTGGGTGCCCTGGTTCGGATGGTGGTGGGTGCCCTGGTTCGGATGGTGGTGGGTGCCCTGGTTCGGATGGTGGTGGGTGCCCTGGTTCGGATGGTGGTGGGTGCCCTGGTTCGGATGGTGTAAGAGCTTGTGGTGGGGGGTATCCCCCACTGGAGGTCATGCCCATAGAGAGGGGTGTTCCCCGGAGAGTGGGTGAAGGCTATCACTACCTGGTAACCCAAAATAATACCAGGCCCACAGCTGGACATAGTGCAATTTCTGAGAATTTTTGGACTTAGTCATTTTTCAAGAAAGCTCTGTCACTAACTTACATTGATGTTTAAAATGTCCAGTGGCGCCCTCTTGTGGAACATCCCGGGTGGGGGGTGTGTGAGAGGGGGGTATGGGACCGCCTATGGGGTGCTCCCTATCCGGGCATAGTAGTTTGAGGGAGTAAGCTCTACTCTCATGCCCGGAGAGATGGGTGTTCCCCGGATAGTGAGTGAAGGCCTAGAGGCCTGGAGGTCCGTAGTTCCACTGTCCTTAAGGGGGGCAGAGCAGTCAGCCTCTCTGGAGGTTGGCTGCTCTGTCCCCCTTTTTTTTTGGCCTAGTAACCCACAATTATACCAGGCCCACAGATCTGGCCAATGCCCAAACACACATAAAAACACTCATAAATCAGAAATGCTTTATCCCAGTGACATGGGGCTTCAGTATGTATCTCACATAGATAGATATGTTATGTGTGTACCATTTAAAAGTATTTAAAACCATTCTGAATGATTTTGACCTCAAAATAATACAATCACATGATTTGGCCTGGTAACTTAAAAACACATGAAAACCCTCATAAATCAGAAATGCTTTATCCCAGTGACATGGGGCTTCAGTATGTATCTCACATAGATAGATATGTTATGTGTGTACCATTTAAAAGTATTTAAAACCATTCTGAAGACTTTTGACCCCAAAATAACACAAGGCCCACAGCTGTGGCCAATGCCCAAACACACATAAAAACACTCATAAATCAGAAATGCTTTATCCCAGTGACATGGGGCTTCAGTATGTATCTCACATAGATAGATATGTTATGTGTGTACCATTTAAAAGTATTTAAAACCATTCTGAATGATTTTGACCTCAAAATAATACCATCACATGATTTGGCCTGGTAACCTAAAAACACATGAAAACCCTCATAAATCAGAAATGCTTTATCCCAGTGACATGGGGCTTCAGTATGTATCTCACATAGATAGATATGTTATGTGTGTACCATTTAAAAGTATTTAAAACCATTCTGAATGATTTTGACCTTATTTGAAAGCTCCATAAATTGATCTATGGCGCCATCAAGCGACTTTTTAAATGTACTTATCCCACTGACATGGGACAGCAGTGGGCTGCTGAAACAGGTGTCCTGGGGGTGGTGATGGCCTTTAAAAGTATTTAAAACCTTTTTAAAAAATGGTCCTGGTAACCCAGAATAAAACCAGGTGCCCGTTTGGACTTAGTGCAATTTCTGAGAAGAAAAACATAGTCATTTTTCTGAAGATTTTTTGAAAAGCTATATAATTCCCTCTTGCTGTATCTCATTGAGTTGGGCCATTAGGATGGTGCTCTAAGGGTGGGTATGGAGGTCCATATACCCTCTATAAGTATTTAAAACCGTTTTTCAAAAATTGTCCTGGTAACCCAGAATAAAACCAGGTGCACGTTTGGACTTAGTCTCTGAAGCGAACTGAAAAGTTGGCACTTTGTAACTTTTTTGACCAAAATCTGAAATTTTCAAATAATGATTAAAAATACTTCCCGGGGGGCTAGAGGTCCCAGACTTCGGCTCATACCCTCTCTCGTGATGGGCAACAATTAGCCCCGGGTTAGAAAATGTCGCTTCTATAGGAACCTATTTTTTCGGTAAACGGAACTTTTTTTCGCAAACTTAAAACTCGATTTTCTATTATAAATTGTTATGGAAAAACGGTTTAAATTAGATGGAAATGTTCGTCTACGTGTGCCCTTTCGTGCAAAAAAACCCCCATCCTGATTGGAGTTGTACTTTTCGATTTATTCAAGTTTAAAGTGTCCTACCGTGACATCGGGAATAGCCTTGAAACTGTGTGAGTGAGAGTTATTTTTACACACTCGTGGCCGTGTGGGGCAGACAGGTACCGGCGCGATTTGAGAAACCTGGTTTTTGACAACTGGAGAACCACATTCCGTCGGCGACCCATAGGTGGTTGCTACTCTGGCCGAATAGGGAGTGCTTTATGGACACTTTTGAGGGTTACAAGCCCCTCGGAACCATGGTAGTTCGGTCCTTATCCCTTCGGCGACCGATTGATGATTACTACTCATGCCGAATAGGGAGAGCTTTATGGACACTTTTGAGGGTTACAAGCCCCTCGGAACCATGGTAGTTCGGTCCTTATCCCTTCGGCGACCGATTGATGATTACTACTCATGCCGAATAGGGAGAGCTTTATGGACACTTTTGAGGGTTACAAGCCCCTCGGAACCATGGTAGTTCGGTCCTTATCCCTTCGGCGACCCGATTGATGATTACTACTCATGCCGAATAGGGAGAGCTTTATGGACACTTTTGAGGGTTACAAGCCCCTCAGAACCGTGGGTACTTTGGACCATATCCCTTCCGCGCCTGCCCTAAGGATTTGGGCCGTCAAAGGGCATTAGGGCCTATGGGTTTGGGCCTTCAAGGGCAGTACACTAATCTCTGAATCCGTATCAGAGTGCCTCTTTTCAGGCATATTGACAAGTGTGTATAGCCCTGGAAGCCTATGAAAGTACCAGGGCATGGCTGTCTGGCCTTGGCATTATGCCCTAAGGATTTGGGCCGTCAAAGGGCATTAGGGCCTATGGGTTTGGGCCTTCAAGGGCAGTACACTAATCTCTGAATCCGTATCAGAGTGCCTCTTTTCAGGCATATTGACAAGTGTGTATAGCCCTGGAAGCCTATGAAAGTAAAGGATTTGGGCCGTCAAAGGGCATTTGGGCCGTCAAAGGGCATTAGGGCCTTGGGTCTTTAGGTTCCCAGGCTCTCGGTGGAAAAAAACGGTGTGATCCCCAGCGGGGCTCGAACACCGATCGTCAGATCATAAGCCACAGCCGCTACCCCCATGGCCAACTGGGCTTTGACGAACAAAGAGGCCCTGGAAGCCTATGAAAGTACCAGGGCATGGCTGTCTGGCCTTGGCATTATGCCCTAAGGATTTGGGCCGTCAAAGGGCATTAGGGCCTATGGGTTTGGGCCTTCAAGGGCAGTACACTAATCTCTGAATCCGTATCAGAGTGCCTCTTTTCAGGCATATTGACAAGTGTGTATAGCCCTGGAAGCCTATGAAAGTACCAGGGCATGGCTGTCTGGCCTTGGCATTATGCCCTAAGGATTTGGGCCGTCGAAGGGCATTTGGGCCGTCGAAGGGCATTTGGGCCGTCGAAGGGCATTAGGGCCGTCGAAGGGCATTAGGGCCGTCGAAGGGCATTAGGGCCGTCGAAGGGCATTAGGGCCGTCAAAGGGCATTAGGGCCTTGGGTCTTTAGGTTCCCAGGCTCTCGGTGGAAAAAAACGGTGTGATCCCCAGCGGGGCTCGAACACCGATCGTCAGATCGTAAGCCACAGCCGCTACCCCCATGGCCAACTGGGCTTTGACGAACAAAGAGGCAACGAGGTGATCTTTATGGTCAAATTTCCAATCAGTCCAATTGGTCTGATATTGGCCCACACCTGGGGCTCATTAAGCCCTAGTTAGGGTTAGGTCGTTGTTTGGTGGAGCAAACAAAGAGACATACACGCACGCAGGAGAGAGAAGCTATGAACAGTAGACTAAAACGTGATTGTGGGCTTTGTTCCAAGCGGAATATCGTGCGGATAGACCGACATTTCAAGTCTGTCCATGCACTTAAGCCTGCTACTACAGAATGGAAGCGTGCTATGCAATCTAGCCGGCGTTCAACTGAGAGACAGCAGCCCGAATCATGGCAGTGTATGCAGCCTAACAACGGTGTTGCACCGCAGCTGGAGCCCTGGGAGAACCCTGGGTATTTCCAGTGTGTTGAAAGTGAGTTGTCCGTGGAGCAGCAGCTGGTAGACAAGGGTGAGCAGTCCGCGGTGGTGGATCAGCAGCTGTGGGACGAGAGTGAGCAGGCGGCGGCGACTGCGCCGGTGCAGTCAACCAGTCAGATCGGTGGTGAACCATGCTCGGAACCGAGGGAGCAAGGCTGCGTCATGGTGACTTCCACGGAGAGCGAGAGTGATGAAGGCGGCGGTGTGTCCTCCAGAATTGAAGGTTGGAGGAATGGAATTTTGACTGAATATGAACACTTTGCTATTGGTAAAAACCCTTCAGTTAAACGAATTGACAATAGTCGCACCAGTCTATCCAGAGTACGACAATTCCTCCGCTATATGTCAGAGGGCAAGGCCGATGAAGGACTGTGTTCTCTGGATAACTACAGACGTGTGTATGAGTGGTATGGTGAATGTGAAGACCGTTGTTTGGCACCATCCACGTTAAAAATGTACCGAGCTGATGTTCGAAGTTTCCTGAATTATCTTATTCAGTTCCGGCCAAAAGGTCTGCAGGCTAAAGCCAGTGGAATTCGAAAGTTGTTACTCTGCTTGGCAAAGATGGACAGGGATTCGCGGCAGAGCCAGGCAACACACAGGGCAAAATTCCGCAAACGGTGCAGGGACGAGGTGCTCAGCGCTGCGGAGTTAAGCCGGTTTGTTGAGCTAAGTAATCAAGCTATTCCTTCGGTTCTCAGTAGGCTGGAGGTCCGAGCCACCTGCGCTGATAGACGTAGGTTTGCGGCTCTCATGTCCAGCCGGTTGGCCATCTTTAATGGCACTCGACGATCCCCAGTCACCACCTTCAGTGAGAGGGAATTTACTGAAGTAACCCCGGAAAGTGGGGGTTATCAGATGTGCATTTCAAGCCACAAAACGAACTATAGCTTCGGTGAGTGCAGAGTTGTTCTATCTGAGCAGGAATACACTTGGCTTAAACGATTCCATCAGATCAGGCCTAATCTGAGTGGAATCACCTCAGACACAACACTCTTCTTTTTCACGTCCTGCGGTCAACCGTACGGCAATCTCTGTGAGTATGTGGGCCAGATATTTGCAGAGTTTGGCATTGGAAGTAAAGTCACCTTCGGTACAATTCGACGAAGCGTTGCTACATTGAACTTTAATCAAGGCTCGGTTACAGACCGGGGAACTGTGGCTGACCATATGTGTCATTCTCTGGAAACGCAGGCACGGTACTACCGGTACCATGATTTGCCTCGTAACGCCAGCCGAGCGCGGTCACTAATTGAGGGACAAATCAACCCATGATTCACTGATAAATAAAGAACATTTATTTGAAATTCACCCATGTCTTTGTGTGTCATTTGGTCACGGTTGAGAATGTATGGAGGCCTGAGGGTCTGAAATACCAGGGTGTTATGGGGTACCAGGTGCACTGAGCTGAAGAGACAGGCCGAGATAGAGGGCAGGCAGGTGGGCAGGCAGGGTAGAGAGAGTAAGCCTTGGTAACCAGTTCAATCACCAGGTACACATGCTGGACTTAGTGCAATGAGAGAGAAGTATGACTCTGTCATTGAATTGTATTGGGTTACCAGGTGACCTTGGTGGGGGGTGTGGGTCCCCCCTATGGGGTCTCCCTAACCCCCCTATGGTGGTCTCAGAGTGGGCATGTAGGTCTGTATACCCTTTAAAAATGTCACCCCTCCATAAATTGATCTATGGCGCCATCAAGCGACTTTTTAAATGTACTTATCCCACTGACATGGGACAGCAGTGGGGTGCTGAAACATGTGTCCTGGGGGTGGTGATGGCCTTTAAAAGTATTTAAAACCTTTTTAAAAAATTGGTCCTGGTAACCCAGAATAAAACCAGGTGCCCGTTTGGACTTAGTGCAATTTCTGAGAAGAAAAACATAGTCATTTTTCTGAAGATTTTTTGAAAAGCTATATAATTCCCTCTTGCTGTATCTCATTGAGTTGGGCCCTTAGGATGGTGCTCTAAGGGTGGGTATGGAGGTCCATATGCCCTCTATAAGTATTTAAAACCGTTTTTCAAAAATTGTCCTGGTAACCCAGAATAAAACCAGGTGCCCGTTTGGACTTAGTGCAATTTCTGAGAAGAAAAACATAGTCATTTTTCTGAAGATTTTTTGAAAAGCTATATAATTCCCTCTTGCTGTATCTCATTGAGTTGGGCCATTAGGATGGTGCTCTAAGGGTGGGTATGGAGGTCCATATGCCCTCTATAAGTATTTAAAACCGTTTTTCAAAAATTGTCCTGGTAACCCAGAATAAAACCAGGTGCACGTTTGGACTTAGTCTCTGAAGCGAACTGAAAAGTTGGCACTTTGTAACTTTTTTGACCAAAATCTGAAATTTTCAAATAATGATTAAAAATACTTCCTGAGGGGCTAGAGGTCCCAAATTTTGGCTCATACCCTCTCTCGTGATGGGCAACAATTAGCCCCGGGTCAGAAAATTTCGCTTCCATAGGAACATATTTTTTCGGTAAACGGAACTTTTTTTCGCAAACTTAAAACTCGATTTTCTATTATAAATTGTTATGGAAAAACGGTTTAAATTAGATGGAAATGTTCGTCTACGTGTGCCCTTTCGTGCAAAAAAACCCCCATCCTGATTGGAGTTGTACTTTTCGATTTATTCAAGTTTAAAGTGTCCTACCGTGACATCGGGAATAGCCTTGAAACTGTGTGAGTGAGAGTTATTTTTACACACTCGTGGCCGTGTGGGGCAGACAGGTACCGGCGCGATTTGAGAAACCTGGTTTTTGACAACTGGAGAACCACATTCCGTCGGCGACCCATAGGTGGTTGCTACTCTGGCCGAATAGGGAGTGCTTTATGGACACTTTTGAGGGTTACAAGCCCCTCGTAACCATGGTAGTTCGGTCCTTATCCCTTCGGCGACCGATTGATGATTACTACTCATGCCGAATAGGGAGAGCTTTATGGACACTTTTGAGGGTTACAAGCCCCTCGGAACCATGGTAGTTCGGTCCTTATCCCTTCGGCGACCGATTGATGATTACTACTCTGGCCGAATAGGGAGTGATTTATGGACATTTTTGAGGGTTGCTTGTCCCTCATAACCATGGTTCCTTTGGTTCATATCCCTTCTGCGCCTGATTGGTCGTTACTACTCAGGCCGAATAGGGAGTGCTTTATGGACACTTTTGAGGGTTACAAGCCCCTCAGAACCGTGGGTACTTTGGACCATATCCCTCCGGCGCCCGATTGGTCCTAAGTATTGATCCGATTTTCCCAGCTTGGTGGTGGGAGGATATTGAGCTCTGTCCTGGACAGGTGGTCTATCCCAGCTATCACCTTGTGGGTTTGGGTCCTCCATGACCATGGTTCTTGTCCCATGAATGTGTCCGTCCCTAGCTTCCAACACGTTGCGTATCCATGGTTGTCCTCTGTTGTCGAGCCTGTTTTACATCTTCTGACCGATTTGCAATCTGTTTCCACCTGGGAGGGCCCCTGTCGGCCGGCCATTGGTCGGTGTTCAGACGGACGGTTCCTCCCGCCCCACGTGGAATTGCCTCTATCGGGGGAGCCCCTGTCGGAGACGGTTATCCCCGTCTTAATGTCAAGCTTCAGCCGCGCTCCGTTCGTGCGAGATCTAGCCGGCCCGTCTGTCTCAGTGGCCCTACATTGGTGGGGAGTGGACTACCCAGGTAGCGATGCCTGCGGATGACGTTCACCCATACCGTACCGGCGCCAGAAACACATGTATTTCTCAAACCCTGTCTTTTATCCACGTTGATGGCGTTCCGAATTAACCCTCCAGCTAAGACAAGATACCTGATTAAGCGGTGCCCCGGCACCTGTGGCTCCGGCCACGGGCAGTTCAGGGCCTCCCGCTGGGCGCACGGTGGATTGACCTAGGGCCTCCTCCCCTCACGGGATAGGAGTGGTCCCTGGCTGTTCTCCGCTTAGTGTGCCCGGGTACAACCTCTATGTTGTGAGTGGCTACCTGGTTGATCCTGCCAGTAGCATATGCTTGTCTCAAAGATTAAGCCATGCAAGTCTAAGTACACACGGCCGGTACAGTGAAACTGCGAATGGCTCATTAAATCAGTTATGGGTTCGATTCCGGAGAGGGATCCTGAGAAATGGCTACCACATCCAAGGAAGGCAGCAGGGGTGCAAATTACCCACTCCCGACACAAACCAAACTCTGCTGTGGGTCGGGTAGGGTAGGGGGCTCACGCCTCCCGCCTCTCCCTTCCCTCGGCGCGGGTGAACTGGTCCTAGCCCGGTTCCCCGCAGTTCCTTTTTGCCTGGGATGCGCCCGACTGGCTCCATCCCCTTTCCCCGTTAGGCACGGCTAGATGACGCACCGATGGGTGGGTGTGTAGGCCGCTACCGAGGGGGACTGGGGGTGTCCGGTGAACCGGGACTTCCCGAAATGGTCTCACATTTTTAAGCGGCTTGAGTATCACCCAGTATCCTCGCGCGGCACTGGGAACCCAGTCAACCGCTCTGCGCCCCGGCGCAGGCGGGGGTTTAATGTCTCCCCGGCCCCACCGGCGCTTCGGCGACGGCGGCAGAGGAGCACCCGGAGGCCCCCATAAAGTTAAACCTACCTGTCTTTGAACTATGACCTCTCGCTCTGGCGAAGGGCGGAGGAAAGGAGGGCAACCTCCCCAACTCCCAACCCTTGAAACACGGACCAAGGAGACTAACGCACGCGCAAGTCAGAGTGTTTTCTCCGACACACCCCGTGGCGCAATGAAAGTGAGGGCCGGCGCGCGCTGGCTGAGGTGGGATCCCGGCCCTACGGGGTTGGGCGCACCACCGGCCCGTCTCGCCCGCTCTGTCGGGGAGGTGGAGCGTGAGCGTGTGCGATAGGACCCGAAAGATGATGAACTATGCCTGGGCGGTCCTGACGTGCAAATCGGTTGTCCGATCACCGCGGTGAGCACGGAAGCTGGGCGGGAAACCCGAGAGAGGGGCCCAAGCCCTGGAAAGAGTTGCAGTTCCGGCGGCGTCCGGTGAGCTCTTGCTGGCCCTTGAAAATCCGTAAGAGAGGGTGTAAATCTCACGTCGGGCCGTACCCATATCCGCAGCAGGTCTCCAAGGGCAACATCCTCTGGCATGTTAGAACAATGCATGTTAAGGAAAGTTGATGAGTCAGATCCGTAACTTCGGGGTAAAGATTGGTTCTAAGGGCAGGGCTGGGTAGGTCGGGCTAGGGTGTGAAATGAGGCTGGGCTCGATTCATGCCGATCTCCCCAGAAAGATGCTCGTCGGCCCCAGTAACAAGGGGTAAGGGATCTCCGGCGGGTATGTAGCCTTCGAACCAAGCTTTTTTGGGACAGAAGGCGTCTTCCTCCACCTCCCCCGTTATTTCTAACTGGTTACCAGGTGCACAGAGAAGGGCCAGGAGGCAGAGTCCGGAGGCCCAGAGAGAGAGTGGGCAAGCAGACTAAAGAAGGTGGGTACCCGGGTGCAAAGTACCACCAGCACCTGGTAATCCTGGTGTGGACTTAGTCTCTGAGTGGTAAGCTGCAGGGTGACCAGGTGCACGAAGGCCGTTTTGGATCACCAGGTGCACGCGGTTCGTAACAGCGGGGCTATATGCTTTAGTGTCCGAGGAAGGGTGCTTAAGAGTGGGTGCCCTGGTTCGGATGGTGGTGGGTGCCCTGGTTCGGATGGTGGTGGGTGCCCTGGTTCGGATGGTGGTGGGTGCCCTGGTTCGGATGGTGGTGGGTGCCCTGGTTCGCATGGTGGTGGGTGCCCTGGTTCGGATGGTGGTGGGTGCCCTGGTTCGGATGGTGGTGGGTGCCCTGGTTCGGATGGTGGTGGGTGCCCTGGTTCGGATGGTGGTGGGTGCCCTGGTTCGGATGGTGGTGGGTGCCCTGGTTCGGATGGTGGTGGGTGCCCTGGTTCGGATGGTGGTGGGTGCCCTGGTTCGGATGGTGGTGGGTGCCCTGGTTCGGATGGTGGTGGGTGCCCTGGTTCGGATGGTGGTGGGTGCCCTGGTTCGGATGGTGTAAGAGCTTGTGGTGGGGGGTATCCCCCACTGGAGGTCATGCCCATAGAGAGGGGTGTTCCCCGGAGAGTGGGTGAAGGCTATCACTACCTGGTAACCCAAAATAATACCAGGCCCACAGCTGGACATAGTGCAATTTCTGAGAATTTTTGGACTTAGTCATTTTTCAAGAAAGCTCTGTCACTAACTTACATTGATGTTTAAAATGTCCAGTGGCGCCCTCTTGTGGAACATCCCGGGTGGGGGGTGTGTGAGAGGGGGGTATGGGACCGCCTATGGGGTGCTCCCTATCCGGGCATAGTAGTTTGAGGGAGTAAGCTCTACTCTCATGCCCGGAGAGATGGGTGTTCCCCGGATAGTGAGTGAAGGCCTAGAGGCCTGGAGGTCCGTAGTTCCACTGTCCTTAAGGGGGGCAGAGCAGTCAGCCTCTCTGGAGGTTGGCTGCTCTGTCCCCCTTTTTTTTTGGCCTAGTAACCCACAATTATACCAGGCCCACAGATCTGGCCAATGCCCAAACACACATAAAAACACTCATAAATCAGAAATGCTTTATCCCAGTGACATGGGGCTTCAGTATGTATCTCACATAGATAGATATGTTATGTGTGTACCATTTAAAAGTATTTAAAACCATTCTGAATGATTTTGACCTCAAAATAATACAATCACATGATTTGGCCTGGTAACTTAAAAACACATGAAAACCCTCATAAATCAGAAATGCTTTATCCCAGTGACATGGGGCTTCAGTATGTATCTCACATAGATAGATATGTTATGTGTGTACCATTTAAAAGTATTTAAAACCATTCTGAAGACTTTTGACCCCAAAATAACACAAGGCCCACAGCTGTGGCCAATGCCCAAACACACATAAAAACACTCATAAATCAGAAATGCTTTATCCCAGTGACATGGGGCTTCAGTATGTATCTCACATAGATAGATATGTTATGTGTGTACCATTTAAAAGTATTTAAAACCATTCTGAATGATTTTGACCTCAAAATAATACCATCACATGATTTGGCCTGGTAACCTAAAAACACATGAAAACCCTCATAAATCAGAAATGCTTTATCCCAGTGACATGGGGCTTCAGTATGTATCTCACATAGATAGATATGTTATGTGTGTACCATTTAAAAGTATTTAAAACCATTCTGAATGATTTTGACCTTATTTGAAAGCTCCATAAATTGATCTATGGCGCCATCAAGCGACTTTTTAAATGTACTTATCCCACTGACATGGGACAGCAGTGGGCTGCTGAAACAGGTGTCCTGGGGGTGGTGATGGCCTTTAAAAGTATTTAAAACCTTTTTAAAAAATGGTCCTGGTAACCCAGAATAAAACCAGGTGCCCGTTTGGACTTAGTGCAATTTCTGAGAAGAAAAACATAGTCATTTTTCTGAAGATTTTTTGAAAAGCTATATAATTCCCTCTTGCTGTATCTCATTGAGTTGGGCCATTAGGATGGTGCTCTAAGGGTGGGTATGGAGGTCCATATGCCCTCTATAAGTATTTAAAACCGTTTTTCAAAAATTGTCCTGGTAACCCAGAATAAAACCAGGTGCCCGTTTGGACTTAGTGCAATTTCTGAGAAGAAAAACATAGTCATTTTTCTGAAGATTTTTTGAAAAGCTATATAATTCCCTCTTGCTGTATCTCATTGAGTTGGGCCATTAGGATGGTGCTCTAAGGGTGGGTATGGAGGTCCATATGCCCTCTATAAGTATTTAAAACCGTTTTTCAAAAATTGTCCTGGTAACCCAGAATAAAACCAGGTGCACGTTTGGACTTAGTCTCTGAAGCGAACTGAAAAGTTGGCACTTTGTAACTTTTTTGACCAAAATCTGAAATTTTCAAATAATGATTAAAAATACTTCCTGAGGGGCTAGAGGTCCCAAATTTTGGCTCATACCCTCTCTCGTGATGGGCAACAATTAGCCCCGGGTCAGAAAATTTCGCTTCCATAGGAACATATTTTTTCGGTAAACGGAACTTTTTTTCGCAAACTTAAAACTCGATTTTCTATTATAAATTGTTATGGAAAAACGGTTTAAATTAGATGGAAATGTTCGTCTACGTGTGCCCTTTCGTGCAAAAAAACCCCCATCCTGATTGGAGTTGTACTTTTCGATTTATTCAAGTTTAAAGTGTCCTACCGTGACATCGGGAATAGCCTTGAAACTGTGTGAGTGAGAGTTATTTTTACACACTCGTGGCCGTGTGGGGCAGACAGGTACCGGCGCGATTTGAGAAACCTGGTTTTTGACAACTGGAGAACCACATTCCGTCGGCGACCCATAGGTGGTTGCTACTCTGGCCGAATAGGGAGTGCTTTATGGACACTTTTGAGGGTTACAAGCCCCTCGGAACCATGGTAGTTCGGTCCTTATCCCTTCGGCGACCGATTGATGATTACTACTCATGCCGAATAGGGAGAGCTTTATGGACACTTTTGAGGGTTACAAGCCCCTCGGAACCATGGTAGTTCGGTCCTTATCCCTTCGGCGACCGATTGATGATTACTACTCATGCCGAATAGGGAGAGCTTTATGGACACTTTTGAGGGTTACAAGCCCCTCGGAACCATGGTAGTTCGGTCCTTATCCCTTCGGCGACCCGATTGATGATTACTACTCATGCCGAATAGGGAGAGCTTTATGGACACTTTTGAGGGTTACAAGCCCCTCAGAACCGTGGGTACTTTGGACCATATCCCTTCCGCGCCTGCCCTAAGGATTTGGGCCGTCAAAGGGCATTAGGGCCTATGGGTTTGGGCCTTCAAGGGCAGTACACTAATCTCTGAATCCGTATCAGAGTGCCTCTTTTCAGGCATATTGACAAGTGTGTATAGCCCTGGAAGCCTATGAAAGTACCAGGGCATGGCTGTCTGGCCTTGGCATTATGCCCTAAGGATTTGGGCCGTCAAAGGGCATTAGGGCCTATGGGTTTGGGCCTTCAAGGGCAGTACACTAATCTCTGAATCCGTATCAGAGTGCCTCTTTTCAGGCATATTGACAAGTGTGTATAGCCCTGGAAGCCTATGAAAGTAAAGGATTTGGGCCGTCAAAGGGCATTTGGGCCGTCAAAGGGCATTAGGGCCTTGGGTCTTTAGGTTCCCAGGCTCTCGGTGGAAAAAAACGGTGTGATCCCCAGCGGGGCTCGAACACCGATCGTCAGATCATAAGCCACAGCCGCTACCCCCATGGCCAACTGGGCTTTGACGAACAAAGAGGCCCTGGAAGCCTATGAAAGTACCAGGGCATGGCTGTCTGGCCTTGGCATTATGCCCTAAGGATTTGGGCCGTCAAAGGGCATTAGGGCCTATGGGTTTGGGCCTTCAAGGGCAGTACACTAATCTCTGAATCCGTATCAGAGTGCCTCTTTTCAGGCATATTGACAAGTGTGTATAGCCCTGGAAGCCTATGAAAGTACCAGGGCATGGCTGTCTGGCCTTGGCATTATGCCCTAAGGATTTGGGCCGTCGAAGGGCATTTGGGCCGTCGAAGGGCATTTGGGCCGTCGAAGGGCATTAGGGCCGTCGAAGGGCATTAGGGCCGTCGAAGGGCATTAGGGCCGTCGAAGGGCATTAGGGCCGTCAAAGGGCATTAGGGCCTTGGGTCTTTAGGTTCCCAGGCTCTCGGTGGAAAAAAACGGTGTGATCCCCAGCGGGGCTCGAACACCGATCGTCAGATCGTAAGCCACAGCCGCTACCCCCATGGCCAACTGGGCTTTGACGAACAAAGAGGCAACGAGGTGATCTTTATGGTCAAATTTCCAATCAGTCCAATTGGTCTGATATTGGCCCACACCTGGGGCTCATTAAGCCCTAGTTAGGGTTAGGTCGTTGTTTGGTGGAGCAAACAAAGAGACATACACGCACGCAGGAGAGAGAAGCTATGAACAGTAGACTAAAACGTGATTGTGGGCTTTGTTCCAAGCGGAATATCGTGCGGATAGACCGACATTTCAAGTCTGTCCATGCACTTAAGCCTGCTACTACAGAATGGAAGCGTGCTATGCAATCTAGCCGGCGTTCAACTGAGAGACAGCAGCCCGAATCATGGCAGTGTATGCAGCCTAACAACGGTGTTGCACCGCAGCTGGAGCCCTGGGAGAACCCTGGGTATTTCCAGTGTGTTGAAAGTGAGTTGTCCGTGGAGCAGCAGCTGGTAGACAAGGGTGAGCAGTCCGCGGTGGTGGATCAGCAGCTGTGGGACGAGAGTGAGCAGGCGGCGGCGACTGCGCCGGTGCAGTCAACCAGTCAGATCGGTGGTGAACCATGCTCGGAACCGAGGGAGCAAGGCTGCGTCATGGTGACTTCCACGGAGAGCGAGAGTGATGAAGGCGGCGGTGTGTCCTCCAGAATTGAAGGTTGGAGGAATGGAATTTTGACTGAATATGAACACTTTGCTATTGGTAAAAACCCTTCAGTTAAACGAATTGACAATAGTCGCACCAGTCTATCCAGAGTACGACAATTCCTCCGCTATATGTCAGAGGGCAAGGCCGATGAAGGACTGTGTTCTCTGGATAACTACAGACGTGTGTATGAGTGGTATGGTGAATGTGAAGACCGTTGTTTGGCACCATCCACGTTAAAAATGTACCGAGCTGATGTTCGAAGTTTCCTGAATTATCTTATTCAGTTCCGGCCAAAAGGTCTGCAGGCTAAAGCCAGTGGAATTCGAAAGTTGTTACTCTGCTTGGCAAAGATGGACAGGGATTCGCGGCAGAGCCAGGCAACACACAGGGCAAAATTCCGCAAACGGTGCAGGGACGAGGTGCTCAGCGCTGCGGAGTTAAGCCGGTTTGTTGAGCTAAGTAATCAAGCTATTCCTTCGGTTCTCAGTAGGCTGGAGGTCCGAGCCACCTGCGCTGATAGACGTAGGTTTGCGGCTCTCATGTCCAGCCGGTTGGCCATCTTTAATGGCACTCGACGATCCCCAGTCACCACCTTCAGTGAGAGGGAATTTACTGAAGTAACCCCGGAAAGTGGGGGTTATCAGATGTGCATTTCAAGCCACAAAACGAACTATAGCTTCGGTGAGTGCAGAGTTGTTCTATCTGAGCAGGAATACACTTGGCTTAAACGATTCCATCAGATCAGGCCTAATCTGAGTGGAATCACCTCAGACACAACACTCTTCTTTTTCACGTCCTGCGGTCAACCGTACGGCAATCTCTGTGAGTATGTGGGCCAGATATTTGCAGAGTTTGGCATTGGAAGTAAAGTCACCTTCGGTACAATTCGACGAAGCGTTGCTACATTGAACTTTAATCAAGGCTCGGTTACAGACCGGGGAACTGTGGCTGACCATATGTGTCATTCTCTGGAAACGCAGGCACGGTACTACCGGTACCATGATTTGCCTCGTAACGCCAGCCGAGCGCGGTCACTAATTGAGGGACAAATCAACCCATGATTCACTGATAAATAAAGAACATTTATTTGAAATTCACCCATGTCTTTGTGTGTCATTTGGTCACGGTTGAGAATGTATGGAGGCCTGAGGGTCTGAAATACCAGGGTGTTATGGGGTACCAGGTGCACTGAGCTGAAGAGACAGGCCGAGATAGAGGGCAGGCAGGTGGGCAGGCAGGGTAGAGAGAGTAAGCCTTGGTAACCAGTTCAATCACCAGGTACACATGCTGGACTTAGTGCAATGAGAGAGAAGTATGACTCTGTCATTGAATTGTATTGGGTTACCAGGTGACCTTGGTGGGGGGTGTGGGTCCCCCCTATGGGGTCTCCCTAACCCCCCTATGGTGGTCTCAGAGTGGGCATGTAGGTCTGTATACCCTTTAAAAATGTCACCCCTCCATAAATTGATCTATGGCGCCATCAAGCGACTTTTTAAATGTACTTATCCCACTGACATGGGACAGCAGTGGGGTGCTGAAACATGTGTCCTGGGGGTGGTGATGGCCTTTAAAAGTATTTAAAACCTTTTTAAAAAATTGGTCCTGGTAACCCAGAATAAAACCAGGTGCCCGTTTGGACTTAGTGCAATTTCTGAGAAGAAAAACATAGTCATTTTTCTGAAGATTTTTTGAAAAGCTATATAATTCCCTCTTGCTGTATCTCATTGAGTTGGGCCCTTAGGATGGTGCTCTAAGGGTGGGTATGGAGGTCCATATGCCCTCTATAAGTATTTAAAACCGTTTTTCAAAAATTGTCCTGGTAACCCAGAATAAAACCAGGTGCCCGTTTGGACTTAGTGCAATTTCTGAGAAGAAAAACATAGTCATTTTTCTGAAGATTTTTTGAAAAGCTATATAATTCCCTCTTGCTGTATCTCATTGAGTTGGGCCATTAGGATGGTGCTCTAAGGGTGGGTATGGAGGTCCATATGCCCTCTATAAGTATTTAAAACCGTTTTTCAAAAATTGTCCTGGTAACCCAGAATAAAACCAGGTGCACGTTTGGACTTAGTCTCTGAAGCGAACTGAAAAGTTGGCACTTTGTAACTTTTTTGACCAAAATCTGAAATTTTCAAATAATGATTAAAAATACTTCCTGAGGGGCTAGAGGTCCCAAATTTTGGCTCATACCCTCTCTCGTGATGGGCAACAATTAGCCCCGGGTCAGAAAATTTCGCTTCCATAGGAACATATTTTTTCGGTAAACGGAACTTTTTTTCGCAAACTTAAAACTCGATTTTCTATTATAAATTGTTATGGAAAAACGGTTTAAATTAGATGGAAATGTTCGTCTACGTGTGCCCTTTCGTGCAAAAAAACCCCCATCCTGATTGGAGTTGTACTTTTCGATTTATTCAAGTTTAAAGTGTCCTACCGTGACATCGGGAATAGCCTTGAAACTGTGTGAGTGAGAGTTATTTTTACACACTCGTGGCCGTGTGGGGCAGACAGGTACCGGCGCGATTTGAGAAACCTGGTTTTTGACAACTGGAGAACCACATTCCGTCGGCGACCCATAGGTGGTTGCTACTCTGGCCGAATAGGGAGTGCTTTATGGACACTTTTGAGGGTTACAAGCCCCTCGTAACCATGGTAGTTCGGTCCTTATCCCTTCGGCGACCGATTGATGATTACTACTCATGCCGAATAGGGAGAGCTTTATGGACACTTTTGAGGGTTACAAGCCCCTCGGAACCATGGTAGTTCGGTCCTTATCCCTTCGGCGACCGATTGATGATTACTACTCTGGCCGAATAGGGAGTGATTTATGGACATTTTTGAGGGTTGCTTGTCCCTCATAACCATGGTTCCTTTGGTTCATATCCCTTCTGCGCCTGATTGGTCGTTACTACTCAGGCCGAATAGGGAGTGCTTTATGGACACTTTTGAGGGTTACAAGCCCCTCAGAACCGTGGGTACTTTGGACCATATCCCTCCGGCGCCCGATTGGTCCTAAGTATTGATCCGATTTTCCCAGCTTGGTGGTGGGAGGATATTGAGCTCTGTCCTGGACAGGTGGTCTATCCCAGCTATCACCTTGTGGGTTTGGGTCCTCCATGACCATGGTTCTTGTCCCATGAATGTGTCCGTCCCTAGCTTCCAACACGTTGCGTATCCATGGTTGTCCTCTGTTGTCGAGCCTGTTTTACATCTTCTGACCGATTTGCAATCTGTTTCCACCTGGGAGGGCCCCTGTCGGCCGGCCATTGGTCGGTGTTCAGACGGACGGTTCCTCCCGCCCCACGTGGAATTGCCTCTATCGGGGGAGCCCCTGTCGGAGACGGTTATCCCCGTCTTAATGTCAAGCTTCAGCCGCGCTCCGTTCGTGCGAGATCTAGCCGGCCCGTCTGTCTCAGTGGCCCTACATTGGTGGGGAGTGGACTACCCAGGTAGCGATGCCTGCGGATGACGTTCACCCATACCGTACCGGCGCCAGAAACACATGTATTTCTCAAACCCTGTCTTTTATCCACGTTGATGGCGTTCCGAATTAACCCTCCAGCTAAGACAAGATACCTGATTAAGCGGTGCCCCGGCACCTGTGGCTCCGGCCACGGGCAGTTCAGGGCCTCCCGCTGGGCGCACGGTGGATTGACCTAGGGCCTCCTCCCCTCACGGGATAGGAGTGGTCCCTGGCTGTTCTCCGCTTAGTGTGCCCGGGTACAACCTCTATGTTGTGAGTGGCTACCTGGTTGATCCTGCCAGTAGCATATGCTTGTCTCAAAGATTAAGCCATGCAAGTCTAAGTACACACGGCCGGTACAGTGAAACTGCGAATGGCTCATTAAATCAGTTATGGGTTCGATTCCGGAGAGGGATCCTGAGAAATGGCTACCACATCCAAGGAAGGCAGCAGGGGTGCAAATTACCCACTCCCGACACAAACCAAACTCTGCTGTGGGTCGGGTAGGGTAGGGGGCTCACGCCTCCCGCCTCTCCCTTCCCTCGGCGCGGGTGAACTGGTCCTAGCCCGGTTCCCCGCAGTTCCTTTTTGCCTGGGATGCGCCCGACTGGCTCCATCCCCTTTCCCCGTTAGGCACGGCTAGATGACGCACCGATGGGTGGGTGTGTAGGCCGCTACCGAGGGGGACTGGGGGTGTCCGGTGAACCGGGACTTCCCGAAATGGTCTCACATTTTTAAGCGGCTTGAGTATCACCCAGTATCCTCGCGCGGCACTGGGAACCCAGTCAACCGCTCTGCGCCCCGGCGCAGGCGGGGGTTTAATGTCTCCCCGGCCCCACCGGCGCTTCGGCGACGGCGGCAGAGGAGCACCCGGAGGCCCCCATAAAGTTAAACCTACCTGTCTTTGAACTATGACCTCTCGCTCTGGCGAAGGGCGGAGGAAAGGAGGGCAACCTCCCCAACTCCCAACCCTTGAAACACGGACCAAGGAGACTAACGCACGCGCAAGTCAGAGTGTTTTCTCCGACACACCCCGTGGCGCAATGAAAGTGAGGGCCGGCGCGCGCTGGCTGAGGTGGGATCCCGGCCCTACGGGGTTGGGCGCACCACCGGCCCGTCTCGCCCGCTCTGTCGGGGAGGTGGAGCGTGAGCGTGTGCGATAGGACCCGAAAGATGATGAACTATGCCTGGGCGGTCCTGACGTGCAAATCGGTTGTCCGATCACCGCGGTGAGCACGGAAGCTGGGCGGGAAACCCGAGAGAGGGGCCCAAGCCCTGGAAAGAGTTGCAGTTCCGGCGGCGTCCGGTGAGCTCTTGCTGGCCCTTGAAAATCCGTAAGAGAGGGTGTAAATCTCACGTCGGGCCGTACCCATATCCGCAGCAGGTCTCCAAGGGCAACATCCTCTGGCATGTTAGAACAATGCATGTTAAGGAAAGTTGATGAGTCAGATCCGTAACTTCGGGGTAAAGATTGGTTCTAAGGGCAGGGCTGGGTAGGTCGGGCTAGGGTGTGAAATGAGGCTGGGCTCGATTCATGCCGATCTCCCCAGAAAGATGCTCGTCGGCCCCAGTAACAAGGGGTAAGGGATCTCCGGCGGGTATGTAGCCTTCGAACCAAGCTTTTTTGGGACAGAAGGCGTCTTCCTCCACCTCCCCCGTTATTTCTAACTGGTTACCAGGTGCACAGAGAAGGGCCAGGAGGCAGAGTCCGGAGGCCCAGAGAGAGAGTGGGCAAGCAGACTAAAGAAGGTGGGTACCCGGGTGCAAAGTACCACCAGCACCTGGTAATCCTGGTGTGGACTTAGTCTCTGAGTGGTAAGCTGCAGGGTGACCAGGTGCACGAAGGCCGTTTTGGATCACCAGGTGCACGCGGTTCGTAACAGCGGGGCTATATGCTTTAGTGTCCGAGGAAGGGTGCTTAAGAGTGGGTGCCCTGGTTCGGATGGTGGTGGGTGCCCTGGTTCGGATGGTGGTGGGTGCCCTGGTTCGGATGGTGGTGGGTGCCCTGGTTCGGCCCTGGTTCGGATGGTGGTGGGTGCCCTGGTTCGGATGGTGGTGGGTGCCCTGGTTCGGATGGTGGTGGGTGCCCTGGTTCGGATGGTGGTGGGTGCCCTGGTTCGCATGGTGGTGGGTGCCCTGGTTCGGATGGTGGTGGGTGCCCTGGTTCGGATGGTGGTGGGTGCCCTGGTTCGGATGGTGGTGGGTGCCCTGGTTCGGATGGTGGTGGGTGCCCTGGTTCGGATGGTGGTGGGTGCCCTGGTTCGGATGGTGGTGGGTGCCCTGGTTCGGATGGTGGTGGGTGCCCTGGTTCGGATGGTGGTGGGTGCCCTGGTTCGGATGGTGGTGGGTGCCCTGGTTCGGATGGTGGTGGGTGCCCTGGTTCGGATGGTGTAAGAGCTTGTGGTGGGGGGTATCCCCCACTGGAGGTCATGCCCATAGAGAGGGGTGTTCCCCGGAGAGTGGGTGAAGGCTATCACTACCTGGTAACCCAAAATAATACCAGGCCCACAGCTGGACATAGTGCAATTTCTGAGAATTTTTGGACTTAGTCATTTTTCAAGAAAGCTCTGTCACTAACTTACATTGATGTTTAAAATGTCCAGTGGCGCCCTCTTGTGGAACATCCCGGGTGGGGGGTGTGTGAGAGGGGGGTATGGGACCGCCTATGGGGTGCTCCCTATCCGGGCATAGTAGTTTGAGGGAGTAAGCTCTACTCTCATGCCCGGAGAGATGGGTGTTCCCCGGATAGTGAGTGAAGGCCTAGAGGCCTGGAGGTCCGTAGTTCCACTGTCCTTAAGGGGGGCAGAGCAGTCAGCCTCTCTGGAGGTTGGCTGCTCTGTCCCCCTTTTTTTTTGGCCTAGTAACCCACAATTATACCAGGCCCACAGATCTGGCCAATGCCCAAACACACATAAAAACACTCATAAATCAGAAATGCTTTATCCCAGTGACATGGGGCTTCAGTATGTATCTCACATAGATAGATATGTTATGTGTGTACCATTTAAAAGTATTTAAAACCATTCTGAATGATTTTGACCTCAAAATAATACAATCACATGATTTGGCCTGGTAACTTAAAAACACATGAAAACCCTCATAAATCAGAAATGCTTTATCCCAGTGACATGGGGCTTCAGTATGTATCTCACATAGATAGATATGTTATGTGTGTACCATTTAAAAGTATTTAAAACCATTCTGAAGACTTTTGACCCCAAAATAACACAAGGCCCACAGCTGTGGCCAATGCCCAAACACACATAAAAACACTCATAAATCAGAAATGCTTTATCCCAGTGACATGGGGCTTCAGTATGTATCTCACATAGATAGATATGTTATGTGTGTACCATTTAAAAGTATTTAAAACCATTCTGAATGATTTTGACCTCAAAATAATACCATCACATGATTTGGCCTGGTAACCTAAAAACACATGAAAACCCTCATAAATCAGAAATGCTTTATCCCAGTGACATGGGGCTTCAGTATGTATCTCACATAGATAGATATGTTATGTGTGTACCATTTAAAAGTATTTAAAACCATTCTGAATGATTTTGACCTTATTTGAAAGCTCCATAAATTGATCTATGGCGCCATCAAGCGACTTTTTAAATGTACTTATCCCACTGACATGGGACAGCAGTGGGCTGCTGAAACAGGTGTCCTGGGGGTGGTGATGGCCTTTAAAAGTATTTAAAACCTTTTTAAAAAATGGTCCTGGTAACCCAGAATAAAACCAGGTGCCCGTTTGGACTTAGTGCAATTTCTGAGAAGAAAAACATAGTCATTTTTCTGAAGATTTTTTGAAAAGCTATATAATTCCCTCTTGCTGTATCTCATTGAGTTGGGCCATTAGGATGGTGCTCTAAGGGTGGGTATGGAGGTCCATATGCCCTCTATAAGTATTTAAAACCGTTTTTCAAAAATTGTCCTGGTAACCCAGAATAAAACCAGGTGCCCGTTTGGACTTAGTGCAATTTCTGAGAAGAAAAACATAGTCATTTTTCTGAAGATTTTTTGAAAAGCTATATAATTCCCTCTTGCTGTATCTCATTGAGTTGGGCCATTAGGATGGTGCTCTAAGGGTGGGTATGGAGGTCCATATGCCCTCTATAAGTATTTAAAACCGTTTTTCAAAAATTGTCCTGGTAACCCAGAATAAAACCAGGTGCACGTTTGGACTTAGTCTCTGAAGCGAACTGAAAAGTTGGCACTTTGTAACTTTTTTGACCAAAATCTGAAATTTTCAAATAATGATTAAAAATACTTCCTGAGGGGCTAGAGGTCCCAAATTTTGGCTCATACCCTCTCTCGTGATGGGCAACAATTAGCCCCGGGTCAGAAAATTTCGCTTCCATAGGAACATATTTTTTCGGTAAACGGAACTTTTTTTCGCAAACTTAAAACTCGATTTTCTATTATAAATTGTTATGGAAAAACGGTTTAAATTAGATGGAAATGTTCGTCTACGTGTGCCCTTTCGTGCAAAAAAACCCCCATCCTGATTGGAGTTGTACTTTTCGATTTATTCAAGTTTAAAGTGTCCTACCGTGACATCGGGAATAGCCTTGAAACTGTGTGAGTGAGAGTTATTTTTACACACTCGTGGCCGTGTGGGGCAGACAGGTACCGGCGCGATTTGAGAAACCTGGTTTTTGACAACTGGAGAACCACATTCCGTCGGCGACCCATAGGTGGTTGCTACTCTGGCCGAATAGGGAGTGCTTTATGGACACTTTTGAGGGTTACAAGCCCCTCGGAACCATGGTAGTTCGGTCCTTATCCCTTCGGCGACCGATTGATGATTACTACTCATGCCGAATAGGGAGAGCTTTATGGACACTTTTGAGGGTTACAAGCCCCTCGGAACCATGGTAGTTCGGTCCTTATCCCTTCGGCGACCGATTGATGATTACTACTCATGCCGAATAGGGAGAGCTTTATGGACACTTTTGAGGGTTACAAGCCCCTCGGAACCATGGTAGTTCGGTCCTTATCCCTTCGGCGACCCGATTGATGATTACTACTCATGCCGAATAGGGAGAGCTTTATGGACACTTTTGAGGGTTACAAGCCCCTCAGAACCGTGGGTACTTTGGACCATATCCCTTCCGCGCCTGCCCTAAGGATTTGGGCCGTCAAAGGGCATTAGGGCCTATGGGTTTGGGCCTTCAAGGGCAGTACACTAATCTCTGAATCCGTATCAGAGTGCCTCTTTTCAGGCATATTGACAAGTGTGTATAGCCCTGGAAGCCTATGAAAGTACCAGGGCATGGCTGTCTGGCCTTGGCATTATGCCCTAAGGATTTGGGCCGTCAAAGGGCATTAGGGCCTATGGGTTTGGGCCTTCAAGGGCAGTACACTAATCTCTGAATCCGTATCAGAGTGCCTCTTTTCAGGCATATTGACAAGTGTGTATAGCCCTGGAAGCCTATGAAAGTAAAGGATTTGGGCCGTCAAAGGGCATTTGGGCCGTCAAAGGGCATTAGGGCCTTGGGTCTTTAGGTTCCCAGGCTCTCGGTGGAAAAAAACGGTGTGATCCCCAGCGGGGCTCGAACACCGATCGTCAGATCATAAGCCACAGCCGCTACCCCCATGGCCAACTGGGCTTTGACGAACAAAGAGGCCCTGGAAGCCTATGAAAGTACCAGGGCATGGCTGTCTGGCCTTGGCATTATGCCCTAAGGATTTGGGCCGTCAAAGGGCATTAGGGCCTATGGGTTTGGGCCTTCAAGGGCAGTACACTAATCTCTGAATCCGTATCAGAGTGCCTCTTTTCAGGCATATTGACAAGTGTGTATAGCCCTGGAAGCCTATGAAAGTACCAGGGCATGGCTGTCTGGCCTTGGCATTATGCCCTAAGGATTTGGGCCGTCGAAGGGCATTTGGGCCGTCGAAGGGCATTTGGGCCGTCGAAGGGCATTAGGGCCGTCGAAGGGCATTAGGGCCTTGGGTCTTTAGGTTCCCAGGCTCTCGGTGGAAAAAAACGGTGTGATCCCCAGCGGGGCTCGAACACCGATCGTCAGATCGTAAGCCACAGCCGCTACCCCCATGGCCAACTGGGCTTTGACGAACAAAGAGGCAACGAGGTGATCTTTATGGTCAAATTTCCAATCAGTCCAATTGGTCTGATATTGGCCCACACCTGGGGCTCATTAAGCCCTAGTTAGGGTTAGGTCGTTGTTTGGTGGAGCAAACAAAGAGACATACACGCACGCAGGAGAGAGAAGCTATGAACAGTAGACTAAAACGTGATTGTGGGCTTTGTTCCAAGCGGAATATCGTGCGGATAGACCGACATTTCAAGTCTGTCCATGCACTTAAGCCTGCTACTACAGAATGGAAGCGTGCTATGCAATCTAGCCGGCGTTCAACTGAGAGACAGCAGCCCGAATCATGGCAGTGTATGCAGCCTAACAACGGTGTTGCACCGCAGCTGGAGCCCTGGGAGAACCCTGGGTATTTCCAGTGTGTTGAAAGTGAGTTGTCCGTGGAGCAGCAGCTGGTAGACAAGGGTGAGCAGTCCGCGGTGGTGGATCAGCAGCTGTGGGACGAGAGTGAGCAGGCGGCGGCGACTGCGCCGGTGCAGTCAACCAGTCAGATCGGTGGTGAACCATGCTCGGAACCGAGGGAGCAAGGCTGCGTCATGGTGACTTCCACGGAGAGCGAGAGTGATGAAGGCGGCGGTGTGTCCTCCAGAATTGAAGGTTGGAGGAATGGAATTTTGACTGAATATGAACACTTTGCTATTGGTAAAAACCCTTCAGTTAAACGAATTGACAATAGTCGCACCAGTCTATCCAGAGTACGACAATTCCTCCGCTATATGTCAGAGGGCAAGGCCGATGAAGGACTGTGTTCTCTGGATAACTACAGACGTGTGTATGAGTGGTATGGTGAATGTGAAGACCGTTGTTTGGCACCATCCACGTTAAAAATGTACCGAGCTGATGTTCGAAGTTTCCTGAATTATCTTATTCAGTTCCGGCCAAAAGGTCTGCAGGCTAAAGCCAGTGGAATTCGAAAGTTGTTACTCTGCTTGGCAAAGATGGACAGGGATTCGCGGCAGAGCCAGGCAACACACAGGGCAAAATTCCGCAAACGGTGCAGGGACGAGGTGCTCAGCGCTGCGGAGTTAAGCCGGTTTGTTGAGCTAAGTAATCAAGCTATTCCTTCGGTTCTCAGTAGGCTGGAGGTCCGAGCCACCTGCGCTGATAGACGTAGGTTTGCGGCTCTCATGTCCAGCCGGTTGGCCATCTTTAATGGCACTCGACGATCCCCAGTCACCACCTTCAGTGAGAGGGAATTTACTGAAGTAACCCCGGAAAGTGGGGGTTATCAGATGTGCATTTCAAGCCACAAAACGAACTATAGCTTCGGTGAGTGCAGAGTTGTTCTATCTGAGCAGGAATACACTTGGCTTAAACGATTCCATCAGATCAGGCCTAATCTGAGTGGAATCACCTCAGACACAACACTCTTCTTTTTCACGTCCTGCGGTCAACCGTACGGCAATCTCTGTGAGTATGTGGGCCAGATATTTGCAGAGTTTGGCATTGGAAGTAAAGTCACCTTCGGTACAATTCGACGAAGCGTTGCTACATTGAACTTTAATCAAGGCTCGGTTACAGACCGGGGAACTGTGGCTGACCATATGTGTCATTCTCTGGAAACGCAGGCACGGTACTACCGGTACCATGATTTGCCTCGTAACGCCAGCCGAGCGCGGTCACTAATTGAGGGACAAATCAACCCATGATTCACTGATAAATAAAGAACATTTATTTGAAATTCACCCATGTCTTTGTGTGTCATTTGGTCACAGTTGAGAATGTATGGAGGCCTGAGGGTCTGAAATACCAGGGTGTTATGGGGTACCAGGTGCACTGAGCTGAAGAGACAGGCCGAGATAGAGGGCAGGCAGGTGGGCAGGCAGGGTAGAGAGAGTAAGCCTTGGTAACCAGTTCAATCACCAGGTACACATGCTGGACTTAGTGCAATGAGAGAGAAGTATGACTCTGTCATTGAATTGTATTGGGTTACCAGGTGACCTTGGTGGGGGGTGTGGGTCCCCCCTATGGGGTCTCCCTAACCCCCCTATGGTGGTCTCAGAGTGGGCATGTAGGTCTGTATACCCTTTAAAAATGTCACCCCTCCATAAATTGATCTATGGCGCCATCAAGCGACTTTTTAAATGTACTTATCCCACTGACATGGGACAGCAGTGGGGTGCTGAAACATGTGTCCTGGGGGTGGTGATGGCCTTTAAAAGTATTTAAAACCGTTTTTCAAAAATTGTCCTGGTAACCCAGAATAAAACCAGGTGCCCGTTTGGACTTAGTGCAATTTCTGAGAAGAAAAACATAGTCATTTTTCTGAAGATTTTTTGAAAAGCTATATAATTCCCTCTTGCTGTATCTCATTGAGTTGGGCCCTTAGGATGGTGCTCTAAGGGTGGGTATGGAGGTCCATATACCCTCTATAAGTATTTAAAACCGTTTTTCAAAAATTGTCCTGGTAACCCAGAATAAAACCAGGTGCCCGTTTGGACTTAGTGCAATTTCTGAGAAGAAAAACATAGTCATTTTTCTGAAGATTTTTTGAAAAGCTATATAATTCCCTCTTGCTGTATCTCATTGAGTTGGGCCCTTAGGATGGTGCTCTAAGGGTGGGTATGGAGGTCCATATACCCTCTATAAGTATTTAAAACCGTTTTTCAAAAATTGTCCTGGTAACCCAGAATAAAACCAGGTGCACGTTTGGACTTAGTCTCTGAAGCGAACTGAAAAGTTGGCACTTTGTAACTTTTTTGACCAAAATCTGAAATTTTCAAATAATGATTAAAAATACTTCCTGAGGGGCTAGAGGTCCCAAATTTTGGCTCATACCCTCTCTCGTGATGGGCAACAATTAGCCCCGGGGTAGAAAATTTCGCTTCCATAGGAACATATTTTTTCGGTAAACGGAACTTTTTTTCGCAAACTTAAAACTCGATTTTCTATTATAAATTGTTATGGAAAAACGGTTTAAATTAGATGGAAATGTTCGTCTACGTGTGCCCTTTCGTGCAAAAAAACCCCCATCCTGATTGGAGTTGTACTTTTCGATTTATTCAAGTTTAAAGTGTCCTACCGTGACATCGGGAATAGCCTTGAAACTGTGTGAGTGAGAGTTATTTTTACACACTCGTGGCCGTGTGGGGCAGACAGGTACCGGCGCGATTTGAGAAACCTGGTTTTTGACAACTGGAGAACCACATTCCGTCGGCGACCCATAGGTGGTTGCTACTCTGGCCGAATAGGGAGTGCTTTATGGACACTTTTGAGGGTTACAAGCCCCTCGGAACCATGGTAGTTCGGTCCTTATCCCTTCGGCGACCGATTGATGATTACTACTCATGCCGAATAGGGAGAGCTTTATGGACACTTTTGAGGGTTACAAGCCCCTCGGAACCATGGTAGTTCGGTCCTTATCCCTTCGGCGACCGATTGATGATTACTACTCTGGCCGAATAGGGAGTGATTTATGGACATTTTTGAGGGTTGCTTGTCCCTCATAACCATGGTTCCTTTGGTTCATATCCCTTCTGCGCCTGATTGGTCGTTACTACTCAGGCCGAATAGGGAGTGCTTTATGGACACTTTTGAGGGTTACAAGCCCCTCAGAACCGTGGGTACTTTGGACCATATCCCTCCGGCGCCCGATTGGTCCTAAGTATTGATCCGATTTTCCCAGCTTGGTGGTGGGAGGATATTGAGCTCTGTCCTGGACAGGTGGTCTATCCCAGCTATCACCTTGTGGGTTTGGGTCCTCCATGACCATGGTTCTTGTCCCATGAATGTGTCCGTCCCTAGCTTCCAACACGTTGCGTATCCATGGTTGTCCTCTGTTGTCGAGCCTGTTTTACATCTTCTGACCGATTTGCAATCTGTTTCCACCTGGGAGGGCCCCTGTCGGCCGGCCATTGGTCGGTGTTCAGACGGACGGTTCCTCCCGCCCCACGTGGAATTGCCTCTATCGGGGGAGCCCCTGTCGGAGACGGTTATCCCCGTCTTAATGTCAAGCTTCAGCCGCGCTCCGTTCGTGCGAGATCTAGCTGGCCCGTCTGTCTCAGTGGCCCTACATTGGTGGGGAGTGGACTACCCAGGTAGCGATGCCTGCGGATGACGTTCACCCATACCGTACCGGCGCCAGAAACACATGTATTTCTCAAACCCTGTCTTTTATCCACGTTGATGGCGTTCCGAATTAACCCTCCAGCTAAGACAAGATACCTGATTAAGCGGTGCCCCGGCACCTGTGGCTCCGGCCACGGGCAGTTCAGGGCCTCCCGCTGGGCGCACGGTGGATTGACCTAGGGCCTCCTCCCCTCACGGGATAGGAGTGGTCCCTGGCTGTTCTCCGCTTAGTGTGCCCGGGTACAACCTCTATGTTGTGAGTGGCTACCTGGTTGATCCTGCCAGTATCATATGCTTGTCTCAAAGATTAAGCCATGCAAGTCTAAGTACACACGGCCGGTACAGTGAAACTGCGAATGGCTCATTAAATCAGTTATGGGTTCGATTCCGGAGAGGGATCCTGAGAAATGGCTACCACATCCAAGGAAGGCAGCAGGGGTGCAAATTACCCACTCCCGACACAAACCAAACTCTGCTGTGGGTCGGGTAGGGTAGGGGGCTCACGCCTCCCGCCTCTCCCTTCCCTCGGCGCGGGTGAACTGGTCCTAGCCCGGTTCCCCGCAGTTCCTTTTTGCCTGGGATGCGCCCGACTGGCTCCATCCCCTTTCCCCGTTAGGCACGGCTAGATGACGCACCGATGGGTGGGTGTGTAGGCCGCTACCGAGGGGGACTGGGGGTGTCCGGTGAACCGGGACTTCCCGAAATGGTCTCACATTTTTAAGCGGCTTGAGTATCACCCAGTATCCTCGCGCGGCACTGGGAACCCAGTCAACCGCTCTGCGCCCCGGCGCAGGCGGGGGTTTAATGTCTCCCCGGCCCCACCGGCGCTTCGGCGACGGCGGCAGAGGAGCACCCGGAGGCCCCCATAAAGTTAAACCTACCTGTCTTTGAACTATGACCTCTCGCTCTGGCGAAGGGCGGAGGAAAGGAGGGCAACCTCCCCAACTCCCAACCCTTGAAACACGGACCAAGGAGACTAACGCACGCGCAAGTCAGAGTGTTTTCTCCGACACACCCCGTGGCGCAATGAAAGTGAGGGCCGGCGCGCGCTGGCTGAGGTGGGATCCCGGCCCTACGGGGTTGGGCGCACCACCGGCCCGTCTCGCCCGCTCTGTCGGGGAGGTGGAGCGTGAGCGTGTGCGATAGGACCCGAAAGATGATGAACTATGCCTGGGCGGTCCTGACGTGCAAATCGGTTGTCCGATCACCGCGGTGAGCACGGAAGCTGGGCGGGAAACCCGAGAGAGGGGCCCAAGCCCTGGAAAGAGTTGCAGTTCCGGCGGCGTCCGGTGAGCTCTTGCTGGCCCTTGAAAATCCGTAAGAGAGGGTGTAAATCTCACGTCGGGCCGTACCCATATCCGCAGCAGGTCTCCAAGGGCAACATCCTCTGGCATGTTAGAACAATGCATGTTAAGGAAAGTTGATGAGTCAGATCCGTAACTTCGGGGTAAAGATTGGTTCTAAGGGCAGGGCTGGGTAGGTCGGGCTAGGGTGTGAAATGAGGCTGGGCTCGATTCATGCCGATCTCCCCAGAAAGATGCTCGTCGGCCCCAGTAACAAGGGGTAAGGGATCTCCGGCGGGTATGTAGCCTTCGAACCAAGCTTTTTTGGGACAGAAGGCGTCTTCCTCCACCTCCCCCGTTATTTCTAACTGGTTACCAGGTGCACAGAGAAGGGCCAGGAGGCAGAGTCCGGAGGCCCAGAGAGAGAGTGGGCAAGCAGACTAAAGAAGGTGGGTACCCGGGTGCAAAGTACCACCAGCACCTGGTAATCCTGGTGTGGACTTAGTCTCTGAGTGGTAAGCTGCAGGGTGACCAGGTGCACGAAGGCCGTTTTGGATCACCAGGTGCACGCGGTTCGTAACAGCGGGGCTATATGCTTTAGTGTCCGAGGAAGGGTGCTTAAGAGTGGGTGCCCTGGTTCGGATGGTGGTGGGTGCCCTGGTTCGGATGGTGGTGGGTGCCCTGGTTCGGATGGTGGTGGGTGCCCTGGTTCGCATGGTGGTGGGTGCCCTGGTTCGGATGGTGGTGGGTGCCCTGGTTCGGATGGTGGTGGGTGCCCTGGTTCGGATGGTGGTGGGTGCCCTGGTTCGGATGGTGGTGGGTGCCCTGGTTCGGATGGTGGTGGGTGCCCTGGTTCGCATGGTGGTGGGTGCCCTGGTTCGGATGGTGGTGGGTGCCCTGGTTCGGATGGTGGTGGGTGCCCTGGTTCGGATGGTGGTGGGTGCCCTGGTTCGGATGGTGGTGGGTGCCCTGGTTCGGATGGTGGTGGGTGCCCTGGTTCGGATGGTGGTGGGTGCCCTGGTTCGGATGGTGGTGGGTGCCCTGGTTCGGATGGTGGTGGGTGCCCTGGTTCGGATGGTGGTGGGTGCCCTGGTTCGGATGGTGGTGGGTGCCCTGGTTCGGATGGTGTAAGAGCTTGTGGTGGGGGGTATCCCCCACTGGAGGTCATGCCCATAGAGAGGGGTGTTCCCCGGAGAGTGGGTGAAGGCTATCACTACCTGGTAACCCAAAATAATACCAGGCCCACAGCTGGACATAGTGCAATTTCTGAGAATTTTTGGACTTAGTCATTTTTCAAGAAAGCTCTGTCACTAACTTACATTGATGTTTAAAATGTCCAGTGGCGCCCTCTTGTGGAACATCCCGGGTGGGGGGTGTGTGAGAGGGGGGTATGGGACCGCCTATGGGGTGCTCCCTATCCGGGCATAGTAGTTTGAGGGAGTAAGCTCTACTCTCATGCCCGGAGAGATGGGTGTTCCCCGGATAGTGAGTGAAGGCCTAGAGGCCTGGAGGTCCGTAGTTCCACTGTCCTTAAGGGGGGCAGAGCAGTCAGCCTCTCTGGAGGTTGGCTGCTCTGTCCCCCTTTTTTTTTGGCCTAGTAACCCACAATTATACCAGGCCCACAGATCTGGCCAATGCCCAAACACACATAAAAACACTCATAAATCAGAAATGCTTTATCCCAGTGACATGGGGCTTCAGTATGTATCTCACATAGATAGATATGTTATGTGTGTACCATTTAAAAGTATTTAAAACCATTCTGAATGATTTTGACCTCAAAATAATACAATCACATGATTTGGCCTGGTAACTTAAAAACACATGAAAACCCTCATAAATCAGAAATGCTTTATCCCAGTGACATGGGGCTTCAGTATGTATCTCACATAGATAGATATGTTATGTGTGTACCATTTAAAAGTATTTAAAACCATTCTGAAGACTTTTGACCCCAAAATAACACAAGGCCCACAGCTGTGGCCAATGCCCAAACACACATAAAAACACTCATAAATCAGAAATGCTTTATCCCAGTGACATGGGGCTTCAGTATGTATCTCACATAGATAGATATGTTATGTGTGTACCATTTAAAAGTATTTAAAACCATTCTGAATGATTTTGACCTCAAAATAATACCATCACATGATTTGGCCTGGTAACCTAAAAACACATGAAAACCCTCATAAATCAGAAATGCTTTATCCCAGTGACATGGGGCTTCAGTATGTATCTCACATAGATAGATATGTTATGTGTGTACCATTTAAAAGTATTTAAAACCATTCTGAATGATTTTGACCTTATTTGAAAGCTCCATAAATTGATCTATGGCGCCATCAAGCGACTTTTTAAATGTACTTATCCCACTGACATGGGACAGCAGTGGGCTGCTGAAACAGGTGTCCTGGGGGTGGTGATGGCCTTTAAAAGTATTTAAAACCTTTTTAAAAAATGGTCCTGGTAACCCAGAATAAAACCAGGTGCCCGTTTGGACTTAGTGCAATTTCTGAGAAGAAAAACATAGTCATTTTTCTGAAGATTTTTTGAAAAGCTATATAATTCCCTCTTGCTGTATCTCATTGAGTTGGGCCATTAGGATGGTGCTCTAAGGGTGGGTATGGAGGTCCATATACCCTCTATAAGTATTTAAAACCGTTTTTCAAAAATTGTCCTGGTAACCCAGAATAAAACCAGGTGCACGTTTGGACTTAGTCTCTGAAGCGAACTGAAAAGTTGGCACTTTGTAACTTTTTTGACCAAAATCTGAAATTTTCAAATAATGATTAAAAATACTTCCCGGGGGGCTAGAGGTCCCAGACTTCGGCTCATACCCTCTCTCGTGATGGGCAACAATTAGCCCCGGGTTAGAAAATGTCGCTTCTATAGGAACCTATTTTTTCGGTAAACGGAACTTTTTTTCGCAAACTTAAAACTCGATTTTCTATTATAAATTGTTATGGAAAAACGGTTTAAATTAGATGGAAATGTTCGTCTACGTGTGCCCTTTCGTGCAAAAAACCCCCCATCCTGATTGGAGTTGTACTTTTCGATTTATTCAAGTTTAAAGTGTCCTACCGTGACATCGGGAATAGCCTTGAAACTGTGTGAGTGAGAGTTATTTTTACACACTCGTGGCCGTGTGGGGCAGACAGGTACCGGCGCGATTTGAGAAACCTGGTTTTTGACAACTGGAGAACCACATTCCGTCGGCGACCCATAGGTGGTTGCTACTCTGGCCGAATAGGGAGTGCTTTATGGACACTTTTGAGGGTTACAAGCCCCTCGGAACCATGGTAGTTCGGTCCTTATCCCTTCGGCGACCGATTGATGATTACTACTCATGCCGAATAGGGAGAGCTTTATGGACACTTTTGAGGGTTACAAGCCCCTCGGAACCATGGTAGTTCGGTCCTTATCCCTTCGGCGACCGATTGATGATTACTACTCATGCCGAATAGGGAGAGCTTTATGGACACTTTTGAGGGTTACAAGCCCCTCGGAACCATGGTAGTTCGGTCCTTATCCCTTCGGCGACCCGATTGATGATTACTACTCATGCCGAATAGGGAGAGCTTTATGGACACTTTTGAGGGTTACAAGCCCCTCAGAACCGTGGGTACTTTGGACCATATCCCTTCCGCGCCTGCCCTAAGGATTTGGGCCGTCAAAGGGCATTAGGGCCTATGGGTTTGGGCCTTCAAGGGCAGTACACTAATCTCTGAATCCGTATCAGAGTGCCTCTTTTCAGGCATATTGACAAGTGTGTATAGCCCTGGAAGCCTATGAAAGTACCAGGGCATGGCTGTCTGGCCTTGGCATTATGCCCTAAGGATTTGGGCCGTCAAAGGGCATTAGGGCCTATGGGTTTGGGCCTTCAAGGGCAGTACACTAATCTCTGAATCCGTATCAGAGTGCCTCTTTTCAGGCATATTGACAAGTGTGTATAGCCCTGGAAGCCTATGAAAGTAAAGGATTTGGGCCGTCAAAGGGCATTTGGGCCGTCAAAGGGCATTAGGGCCTTGGGTCTTTAGGTTCCCAGGCTCTCGGTGGAAAAAAACGGTGTGATCCCCAGCGGGGCTCGAACACCGATCGTCAGATCATAAGCCACAGCCGCTACCCCCATGGCCAACTGGGCTTTGACGAACAAAGAGGCCCTGGAAGCCTATGAAAGTACCAGGGCATGGCTGTCTGGCCTTGGCATTATGCCCTAAGGATTTGGGCCGTCAAAGGGCATTAGGGCCTATGGGTTTGGGCCTTCAAGGGCAGTACACTAATCTCTGAATCCGTATCAGAGTGCCTCTTTTCAGGCATATTGACAAGTGTGTATAGCCCTGGAAGCCTATGAAAGTAAAGGATTTGGGCCGTCAAAGGGCATTTGGGCCGTCAAAGGGCATTAGGGCCTTGGGTCTTTAGGTTCCCAGGCTCTCGGTGGAAAAAAACGGTGTGATCCCCAGCGGGGCTCGAACACCGATCGTCAGATCATAAGCCACAGCCGCTACCCCCATGGCCAACTGGGCTTTGACGAACAAAGAGGCCCTGGAAGCCTATGAAAGTACCAGGGCATGGCTGTCTGGCCTTGGCATTATGCCCTAAGGATTTGGGCCGTCAAAGGGCATTAGGGCCTATGGGTTTGGGCCTTCAAGGGCAGTACACTAATCTCTGAATCCGTATCAGAGTGCCTCTTTTCAGGCATATTGACAAGTGTGTATAGCCCTGGAAGCCTATGAAAGTACCAGGGCATGGCTGTCTGGCCTTGGCATTATGCCCTAAGGATTTGGGCCGTCGAAGGGCATTTGGGCCGTCGAAGGGCATTAGGGCCGTCGAAGGGCATTAGGGCCGTCGAAGGGCATTAGGGCCGTCAAAGGGCATTAGGGCCTTGGGTCTTTAGGTTCCCAGGCTCTCGGTGGAAAAAAACGGTGTGATCCCCAGCGGGGCTCGAACACCGATCGTCAGATCGTAAGCCACAGCCGCTACCCCCATGGCCAACTGGGCTTTGACGAACAAAGAGGCAACGAGGTGATCTTTATGGTCAAATTTCCAATCAGTCCAATTGGTCTGATATTGGCCCACACCTGGGGCTCATTAAGCCCTAGTTAGGGTTAGGTCGTTGTTTGGTGGAGCAAACAAAGAGACATACACGCACGCAGGAGAGAGAAGCTATGAACAGTAGACTAAAACGTGATTGTGGGCTTTGTTCCAAGCGGAATATCGTGCGGATAGACCGACATTTCAAGTCTGTCCATGCACTTAAGCCTGCTACTACAGAATGGAAGCGTGCTATGCAATCTAGCCGGCGTTCAACTGAGAGACAGCAGCCCGAATCATGGCAGTGTATGCAGCCTAACAACGGTGTTGCACCGCAGCTGGAGCCCTGGGAGAACCCTGGGTATTTCCAGTGTGTTGAAAGTGAGTTGTCCGTGGAGCAGCAGCTGGTAGACAAGGGTGAGCAGTCCGCGGTGGTGGATCAGCAGCTGTGGGACGAGAGTGAGCAGGCGGCGGCGACTGCGCCGGTGCAGTCAACCAGTCAGATCGGTGGTGAACCATGCTCGGAACCGAGGGAGCAAGGCTGCGTCATGGTGACTTCCACGGAGAGCGAGAGTGATGAAGGCGGCGGTGTGTCCTCCAGAATTGAAGGTTGGAGGAATGGAATTTTGACTGAATATGAACACTTTGCTATTGGTAAAAACCCTTCAGTTAAACGAATTGACAATAGTCGCACCAGTCTATCCAGAGTACGACAATTCCTCCGCTATATGTCAGAGGGCAAGGCCGATGAAGGACTGTGTTCTCTGGATAACTACAGACGTGTGTATGAGTGGTATGGTGAATGTGAAGACCGTTGTTTGGCACCATCCACGTTAAAAATGTACCGAGCTGATGTTCGAAGTTTCCTGAATTATCTTATTCAGTTCCGGCCAAAAGGTCTGCAGGCTAAAGCCAGTGGAATTCGAAAGTTGTTACTCTGCTTGGCAAAGATGGACAGGGATTCGCGGCAGAGCCAGGCAACACACAGGGCAAAATTCCGCAAACGGTGCAGGGACGAGGTGCTCAGCGCTGCGGAGTTAAGCCGGTTTGTTGAGCTAAGTAATCAAGCTATTCCTTCGGTTCTCAGTAGGCTGGAGGTCCGAGCCACCTGCGCTGATAGACGTAGGTTTGCGGCTCTCATGTCCAGCCGGTTGGCCATCTTTAATGGCACTCGACGATCCCCAGTCACCACCTTCAGTGAGAGGGAATTTACTGAAGTAACCCCGGAAAGTGGGGGTTATCAGATGTGCATTTCAAGCCACAAAACGAACTATAGCTTCGGTGAGTGCAGAGTTGTTCTATCTGAGCAGGAATACACTTGGCTTAAACGATTCCATCAGATCAGGCCTAATCTGAGTGGAATCACCTCAGACACAACACTCTTCTTTTTCACGTCCTGCGGTCAACCGTACGGCAATCTCTGTGAGTATGTGGGCCAGATATTTGCAGAGTTTGGCATTGGAAGTAAAGTCACCTTCGGTACAATTCGACGAAGCGTTGCTACATTGAACTTTAATCAAGGCTCGGTTACAGACCGGGGAACTGTGGCTGACCATATGTGTCATTCTCTGGAAACGCAGGCACGGTACTACCGGTACCATGATTTGCCTCGTAACGCCAGCCGAGCGCGGTCACTAATTGAGGGACAAATCAACCCATGATTCACTGATAAATAAAGAACATTTATTTGAAATTCACCCATGTCTTTGTGTGTCATTTGGTCACGGTTGAGAATGTATGGAGGCCTGAGGGTCTGAAATACCAGGGTGTTATGGGGTACCAGGTGCACTGAGCTGAAGAGACAGGCCGAGATAGAGGGCAGGCAGGTGGGCAGGCAGGGTAGAGAGAGTAAGCCTTGGTAACCAGTTCAATCACCAGGTACACATGCTGGACTTAGTGCAATGAGAGAGAAGTATGACTCTGTCATTGAATTGTATTGGGTTACCAGGTGACCTTGGTGGGGGGTGTGGGTCCCCCCTATGGGGTCTCCCTAACCCCCCTATGGTGGTCTCAGAGTGGGCATGTAGGTCTGTATACCCTTTAAAAATGTCACCCCTCCATAAATTGATCTATGGCGCCATCAAGCGACTTTTTAAATGTACTTATCCCACTGACATGGGACAGCAGTGGGGTGCTGAAACATGTGTCCTGGGGGTGGTGATGGCCTTTAAAAGTATTTAAAACCTTTTTAAAAAATTGGTCCTGGTAACCCAGAATAAAACCAGGTGCCCGTTTGGACTTAGTGCAATTTCTGAGAAGAAAAACATAGTCATTTTTCTGAAGATTTTTTGAAAAGCTATATAATTCCCTCTTGCTGTATCTCATTGAGTTGGGCCCTTAGGATGGTGCTCTAAGGGTGGGTATGGAGGTCCATATGCCCTCTATAAGTATTTAAAACCGTTTTTCAAAAATTGTCCTGGTAACCCAGAATAAAACCAGGTGCCCGTTTGGACTTAGTGCAATTTCTGAGAAGAAAAACATAGTCATTTTTCTGAAGATTTTTTGAAAAGCTATATAATTCCCTCTTGCTGTATCTCATTGAGTTGGGCCATTAGGATGGTGCTCTAAGGGTGGGTATGGAGGTCCATATGCCCTCTATAAGTATTTAAAACCGTTTTTCAAAAATTGTCCTGGTAACCCAGAATAAAACCAGGTGCACGTTTGGACTTAGTCTCTGAAGCGAACTGAAAAGTTGGCACTTTGTAACTTTTTTGACCAAAATCTGAAATTTTCAAATAATGATTAAAAATACTTCCTGAGGGGCTAGAGGTCCCAAATTTTGGCTCATACCCTCTCTCGTGATGGGCAACAATTAGCCCCGGGTCAGAAAATTTCGCTTCCATAGGAACATATTTTTTCGGTAAACGGAACTTTTTTTCGCAAACTTAAAACTCGATTTTCTATTATAAATTGTTATGGAAAAACGGTTTAAATTAGATGGAAATGTTCGTCTACGTGTGCCCTTTCGTGCAAAAAAACCCCCATCCTGATTGGAGTTGTACTTTTCGATTTATTCAAGTTTAAAGTGTCCTACCGTGACATCGGGAATAGCCTTGAAACTGTGTGAGTGAGAGTTATTTTTACACACTCGTGGCCGTGTGGGGCAGACAGGTACCGGCGCGATTTGAGAAACCTGGTTTTTGACAACTGGAGAACCACATTCCGTCGGCGACCCATAGGTGGTTGCTACTCTGGCCGAATAGGGAGTGCTTTATGGACACTTTTGAGGGTTACAAGCCCCTCGTAACCATGGTAGTTCGGTCCTTATCCCTTCGGCGACCGATTGATGATTACTACTCATGCCGAATAGGGAGAGCTTTATGGACACTTTTGAGGGTTACAAGCCCCTCGGAACCATGGTAGTTCGGTCCTTATCCCTTCGGCGACCGATTGATGATTACTACTCTGGCCGAATAGGGAGTGATTTATGGACATTTTTGAGGGTTGCTTGTCCCTCATAACCATGGTTCCTTTGGTTCATATCCCTTCTGCGCCTGATTGGTCGTTACTACTCAGGCCGAATAGGGAGTGCTTTATGGACACTTTTGAGGGTTACAAGCCCCTCAGAACCGTGGGTACTTTGGACCATATCCCTCCGGCGCCCGATTGGTCCTAAGTATTGATCCGATTTTCCCAGCTTGGTGGTGGGAGGATATTGAGCTCTGTCCTGGACAGGTGGTCTATCCCAGCTATCACCTTGTGGGTTTGGGTCCTCCATGACCATGGTTCTTGTCCCATGAATGTGTCCGTCCCTAGCTTCCAACACGTTGCGTATCCATGGTTGTCCTCTGTTGTCGAGCCTGTTTTACATCTTCTGACCGATTTGCAATCTGTTTCCACCTGGGAGGGCCCCTGTCGGCCGGCCATTGGTCGGTGTTCAGACGGACGGTTCCTCCCGCCCCACGTGGAATTGCCTCTATCGGGGGAGCCCCTGTCGGAGACGGTTATCCCCGTCTTAATGTCAAGCTTCAGCCGCGCTCCGTTCGTGCGAGATCTAGCCGGCCCGTCTGTCTCAGTGGCCCTACATTGGTGGGGAGTGGACTACCCAGGTAGCGATGCCTGCGGATGACGTTCACCCATACCGTACCGGCGCCAGAAACACATGTATTTCTCAAACCCTGTCTTTTATCCACGTTGATGGCGTTCCGAATTAACCCTCCAGCTAAGACAAGATACCTGATTAAGCGGTGCCCCGGCACCTGTGGCTCCGGCCACGGGCAGTTCAGGGCCTCCCGCTGGGCGCACGGTGGATTGACCTAGGGCCTCCTCCCCTCACGGGATAGGAGTGGTCCCTGGCTGTTCTCCGCTTAGTGTGCCCGGGTACAACCTCTATGTTGTGAGTGGCTACCTGGTTGATCCTGCCAGTAGCATATGCTTGTCTCAAAGATTAAGCCATGCAAGTCTAAGTACACACGGCCGGTACAGTGAAACTGCGAATGGCTCATTAAATCAGTTATGGGTTCGATTCCGGAGAGGGATCCTGAGAAATGGCTACCACATCCAAGGAAGGCAGCAGGGGTGCAAATTACCCACTCCCGACACAAACCAAACTCTGCTGTGGGTCGGGTAGGGTAGGGGGCTCACGCCTCCCGCCTCTCCCTTCCCTCGGCGCGGGTGAACTGGTCCTAGCCCGGTTCCCCGCAGTTCCTTTTTGCCTGGGATGCGCCCGACTGGCTCCATCCCCTTTCCCCGTTAGGCACGGCTAGATGACGCACCGATGGGTGGGTGTGTAGGCCGCTACCGAGGGGGACTGGGGGTGTCCGGTGAACCGGGACTTCCCGAAATGGTCTCACATTTTTAAGCGGCTTGAGTATCACCCAGTATCCTCGCGCGGCACTGGGAACCCAGTCAACCGCTCTGCGCCCCGGCGCAGGCGGGGGTTTAATGTCTCCCCGGCCCCACCGGCGCTTCGGCGACGGCGGCAGAGGAGCACCCGGAGGCCCCCATAAAGTTAAACCTACCTGTCTTTGAACTATGACCTCTCGCTCTGGCGAAGGGCGGAGGAAAGGAGGGCAACCTCCCCAACTCCCAACCCTTGAAACACGGACCAAGGAGACTAACGCACGCGCAAGTCAGAGTGTTTTCTCCGACACACCCCGTGGCGCAATGAAAGTGAGGGCCGGCGCGCGCTGGCTGAGGTGGGATCCCGGCCCTACGGGGTTGGGCGCACCACCGGCCCGTCTCGCCCGCTCTGTCGGGGAGGTGGAGCGTGAGCGTGTGCGATAGGACCCGAAAGATGATGAACTATGCCTGGGCGGTCCTGACGTGCAAATCGGTTGTCCGATCACCGCGGTGAGCACGGAAGCTGGGCGGGAAACCCGAGAGAGGGGCCCAAGCCCTGGAAAGAGTTGCAGTTCCGGCGGCGTCCGGTGAGCTCTTGCTGGCCCTTGAAAATCCGTAAGAGAGGGTGTAAATCTCACGTCGGGCCGTACCCATATCCGCAGCAGGTCTCCAAGGGCAACATCCTCTGGCATGTTAGAACAATGCATGTTAAGGAAAGTTGATGAGTCAGATCCGTAACTTCGGGGTAAAGATTGGTTCTAAGGGCAGGGCTGGGTAGGTCGGGCTAGGGTGTGAAATGAGGCTGGGCTCGATTCATGCCGATCTCCCCAGAAAGATGCTCGTCGGCCCCAGTAACAAGGGGTAAGGGATCTCCGGCGGGTATGTAGCCTTCGAACCAAGCTTTTTTGGGACAGAAGGCGTCTTCCTCCACCTCCCCCGTTATTTCTAACTGGTTACCAGGTGCACAGAGAAGGGCCAGGAGGCAGAGTCCGGAGGCCCAGAGAGAGAGTGGGCAAGCAGACTAAAGAAGGTGGGTACCCGGGTGCAAAGTACCACCAGCACCTGGTAATCCTGGTGTGGACTTAGTCTCTGAGTGGTAAGCTGCAGGGTGACCAGGTGCACGAAGGCCGTTTTGGATCACCAGGTGCACGCGGTTCGTAACAGCGGGGCTATATGCTTTAGTGTCCGAGGAAGGGTGCTTAAGAGTGGGTGCCCTGGTTCGGATGGTGGTGGGTGCCCTGGTTCGGATGGTGGTGGGTGCCCTGGTTCGGATGGTGGTGGGTGCCCTGGTTCGCATGGTGGTGGGTGCCCTGGTTCGGATGGTGGTGGGTGCCCTGGTTCGGATGGTGGTGGGTGCCCTGGTTCGGATGGTGGTGGGTGCCCTGGTTCGGATGGTGGTGGGTGCCCTGGTTCGGATGGTGGTGGGTGCCCTGGTTCGGATGGTGGTGGGTGCCCTGGTTCGGATGGTGGTGGGTGCCCTGGTTCGGATGGTGGTGGGTGCCCTGGTTCGGATGGTGTAAGAGCTTGTGGTGGGGGGTATCCCCCACTGGAGGTCATGCCCATAGAGAGGGGTGTTCCCCGGAGAGTGGGTGAAGGCTATCACTACCTGGTAACCCAAAATAATACCAGGCCCACAGCTGGACATAGTGCAATTTCTGAGAATTTTTGGACTTAGTCATTTTTCAAGAAAGCTCTGTCACTAACTTACATTGATGTTTAAAATGTCCAGTGGCGCCCTCTTGTGGAACATCCCGGGTGGGGGGTGTGTGAGAGGGGGGTATGGGACCGCCTATGGGGTGCTCCCTATCCGGGCATAGTAGTTTGAGGGAGTAAGCTCTACTCTCATGCCCGGAGAGATGGGTGTTCCCCGGATAGTGAGTGAAGGCCTAGAGGCCTGGAGGTCCGTAGTTCCACTGTCCTTAAGGGGGGCAGAGCAGTCAGCCTCTCTGGAGGTTGGCTGCTCTGTCCCCCTTTTTTTTTGGCCTAGTAACCCACAATTATACCAGGCCCACAGATCTGGCCAATGCCCAAACACACATAAAAACACTCATAAATCAGAAATGCTTTATCCCAGTGACATGGGGCTTCAGTATGTATCTCACATAGATAGATATGTTATGTGTGTACCATTTAAAAGTATTTAAAACCATTCTGAATGATTTTGACCTCAAAATAATACAATCACATGATTTGGCCTGGTAACTTAAAAACACATGAAAACCCTCATAAATCAGAAATGCTTTATCCAGTGACATGGGGCTTCAGTATGTATCTCACATAGATAGATATGTTATGTGTGTACCATTTAAAAGTATTTAAAACCATTCTGAAGACTTTTGACCCCAAAATAACACAAGGCCCACAGCTGTGGCCAATGCCCAAACACACATAAAAACACTCATAAATCAGAAATGCTTTATCCCAGTGACATGGGGCTTCAGTATGTATCTCACATAGATAGATATGTTATGTGTGTACCATTTAAAAGTATTTAAAACCATTCTGAATGATTTTGACCTCAAAATAATACCATCACATGATTTGGCCTGGTAACCTAAAAACACATGAAAACCCTCATAAATCAGAAATGCTTTATCCCAGTGACATGGGGCTTCAGTATGTATCTCACATAGATAGATATGTTATGTGTGTACCATTTAAAAGTATTTAAAACCATTCTGAATGATTTTGACCTTATTTGAAAGCTCCATAAATTGATCTATGGCGCCATCAAGCGACTTTTTAAATGTACTTATCCCACTGACATGGGACAGCAGTGGGCTGCTGAAACAGGTGTCCTGGGGGTGGTGATGGCCTTTAAAAGTATTTAAAACCTTTTTAAAAAATGGTCCTGGTAACCCAGAATAAAACCAGGTGCCCGTTTGGACTTAGTGCAATTTCTGAGAAGAAAAACATAGTCATTTTTCTGAAGATTTTTGAAAAGCTATATAATTCCCTCTTGCTGTATCTCATTGAGTTGGGCCATTAGGATGGTGCTCTAAGGGTGGGTATGGAGGTCCATATACCCTCTATAAGTATTTAAAACCGTTTTTTCAAAAATTGTCCTGGTAACCCAGAATAAAACCAGGTGCACGTTTGGACTTAGTCTCTGAAGCGAACTGAAAAGTTGGCACTTTGTAACTTTTTTGACCAAAATCTGAAATTTTCAAATAATGATTAAAAATACTTCCCGGGGGGCTAGAGGTCCCAGACTTCGGCTCATACCCTCTCTCGTGATGGGCAACAATTAGCCCCGGGTTAGAAAATGTCGCTTCTATAGGAACCTATTTTTTCGGTAAACGGAACTTTTTTTCGCAAACTTAAAACTCGATTTTCTATTATAAATTGTTATGGAAAAACGGTTTAAATTAGATGGAAATGTTCGTCTACGTGTGCCCTTTCGTGCAAAAAAACCCCCATCCTGATTGGAGTTGTACTTTTCGATTTATTCAAGTTTAAAGTGTCCTACCGTGACATCGGGAATAGCCTTGAAACTGTGTGAGTGAGAGTTATTTTTACACACTCGTGGCCGTGTGGGGCAGAC
>NC_138300.1:0-27500 GCF_965601325.2 Salmo salar
TCGGTGTGTGTGTGTGTTGTCGGTGTGTGTGTGTGTTGTCGGTGTGTGTGTGTGTGTGTTGTCGGTGTGTGTGTGTGTGTGTGTTGTCGGTGTGTGTGTGTGTGTTGTCGGTGTGTGTGTGTGTGTGTGTGTGTGCGTGTGTGTGTGTGTGTGTTGTCGGTGTGTGTGTGTGTGTTGTCGGTGTGGTGTGTGTGTGTGTGTTGTCGGTGTGTGTGTGTGTGTGTCGTCGTGTGTGTGTGTGTGTTGTCGGTGTGTGTGTGTGTGTTGTCGGTGTGTGTGTGTGTGTGTGTGTTGTCGTGTGTGTGTGTGTGTGTTGTCGGTGTGTGTGTGTGTGTTGTCGGTGTGTGTGTGTGTGTGTTGTCGGTGTGTGTGTGTGTGTGTGTGTGTGTGTGTGTTGTCGGTGTGTGTGTGTGTGTTGTCGGTGTGTGTGTGTGTGTGTTGTCGGTGTGTGTGTATGTGTGTTGTCGGTGTGTGTGTTGTGTGTCTTGTCAGTGTGTGTGTGTGTGTGTTGTCGGTGTGTGTGTGTTTATGTGTTGTCGGTGTGTGTGTGTGTGTGTGTTGTCGGTGTGTGTGTGTGTTGTCGGTGTGTGTGTGTGTGTGTTGTCGGTGTGTGTGTGTGTGTGTGTGTGTGTGTGTTGTCGGTGTGTGTGTGTGTGTGTTGTCGGTGTGTGTGTGTGTGTGTGTGTGTGTTGTCGGTGTGTGTGTGTGTTGTGTGTGTGTGTGTTGTCGTGTGTGTGTGTGTGTGTTGTCGGTGTGTGTGTGTGTGTGTTGTCGGTGTGTGTGTGTGTGTTGTCGTGTGTGTGTGTGTGTGTTGTCGGTGTGTGTGTGTTGTGTTGTCGGTGTGTGTGTGTGTGTGTGTTGTCGGTGTGTGTGTGTTGTCGGTGTGTGTGTGTGTGTTGTCGGTGTGTGTGTGTGTGTGTGTGTGTGTGTGTGTGTGTTGTCGGTGTGTGTGTGTGTGTTGTCGGTGTGTTGTCGGTGTGTGTGTGTGTGTGTTGTCGGTGTGTGTGTGTGTGTTGTCGGTGTGTGTGTGTGTGTTGTCGGTGTGTGTGGTGTGTTGTCGGTGTGTGTGTGTGTTGTCGGTGTGTGTGTGTGTGTGTTGTCGGTGTGTGTGTGTGTGTGTTGTCGGTGTGTGTGTGTGTGTTGTCGGTGTGTGTGTGTGTGTGTGTGTGTGTGTGTGTGTGTGTGTTGTGTTGTCGGTGTGTGTGTGTGTGGTTGTCGGTGTGTGTGTGGTGTGTGTGTGTGTGTTGTCGGTGTGTGTGTGTGTGTGTGTGTGTGTGTGTGTGTGTGTGTGTTGTCGGTGTGTGTGTGTGTGTTGTCGGTGTGTGTGTGTGTGTGTGTTGTCAGTGTGTGTGTGTGTGTGTTGTCGGTGTGTGTGTGTGTGTTGTCGGTGTGTGTGTGTGTGTGTTGTCGGTGTGTGTGTGTGTGTGTGTGTGTGTGTGTGTGTTGTCGGTGTGTGTGTGTGTGTTGTCGGTGTGTGTGTGTGTGTGTTTTGTCGGTGTGTGTGTGTGTTGTCGGTGTGTGTGTATGTGTGTCTTGTCAGTGTGTGTGTGTGTGTGTTGTCGGTGTGTGTGTGTTTATGTGTTGTCGGTGTGTGTGTGTGTGTGTGTTGTCGGTGTGTGTGTGTGTTGTCGGTGTGTGTGTGTGTGTGTGTGTCGGTGTGTGTGTGTGTGTCGTGTGTGTGTGTTGTCGGTGTGTGTGTGTGTGTGTTGTCGGTGTGTGTGTGTGTGTGTGTGTGTGTTGTCGGTGTGTGTGTGTGTTGTGTGTGTGTGTGTTGTCAGTGTGTGTGTGTGTGTGTTGTCGGTGTGTGTGTATGTGTGTTGTCGGTGTGTGTGTGTGTGTCTTGTCAGTGTGTGTGTGTGTGTGTTGTCGGTGTGTGTGTGTTATGTGTTGTCGGTGTGTGTGTGTGTGTGTGTTGTCGGTGTGTGTGTGTTGTCGGTGTGTGTGTGTGTGTTGTCGGTGTGTGTGTGTGTGTGTGTGTGTGTGTGGTGTGTTGTCGGTGTGTGTGTATGTGTGTTGTCGGTGTGTGTGTGTGTGTGTGTGTGTGTGTTGTCGGTGTGTGTGTGTGTGTTGTCGGTGTGTGTGTGTGTGTGTTGTCGGTGTGTGTGTGTGTGTGTGTTGTCGGTGTGTGTGTGTGTGTGTGTGTGTTGTCGGTGTGTGTGTGTGTGTTGTCGGTGTGTGTGTGTGTGTGTGTGTTGTTGGTGTGTGTGTGTGTGTTGTCGGGTGTGTGTGTGTGTGTCTTGTCAGTGTGTGTGTGTGTGTGTTGTCGGTGTGTGTGTGTTTATGTGTTGTCGGTGTGTGTGTGTGTGTGTGTTGTCGGTGTGTGTGTGTGTTGTCGAAGTGTGTGTGTGTGTTGTCGGTGTGTGTGTGTGTGTGTGTGTGTGTGTGTTGTCGGTGTGTGTGTGTGTGTGTTGTCGGTGTGTGTGTGTGTGTGTGTGTGTGTGTGTGTGTGTGTGTGTGTGTTGTCGGTGTGTGTGTGTGTGTTGTCGGTGTGTGTGTGTGTGTGTGTGTGTGTGTTGTCGGTGTGTGTGTGTGTTGTGTGTGTGTGTGTTGTCGGTGTGTGTGTGTGTGTTGTCGGTGTGTGTGTGTGTGTGTTGTCGGTGTGTGTGTGTGTGTGTGTGTTGTCGGTGTGTGTGTGTGTGTTGTCGGTGTGTGTGTGTGTGTGTTGTCGGTGTGTGTGTGTGTGTGTTGTCGGTGTGTGTGTGTGTGTGTGTGTGTGTGTTGTCGGTGTGTGTGTGTGCTGTGTGTGTGTGTGTGTTGTCGGTGTGTGTGTGTGTGTGTTGTCGGTGTGTGTGTGTGTGTGTGTTGTCGGTGTGTGTGTGTGTGTTGTCGGTGTGTGTGTGTGTGTTGTCGGTGTGTTGTCCGTGTGTGTGTGTGTTGTGTGTGTGTGTGTTGTCGGTGTGTGTGTGTGTGTGTTGTCGGTGTGTGTGTGTGTGTGTTGTCGGTGTGTGTGTGTGTGTTGTCGGTGTGTGTGTGTGTGTGTTGTCGGTGTGTGTGTGTGTGTGTTGTCGGTGTGTGTGTGTGTGTTGTCGGTGTGTGTGTGTGTGTGTGTGTGTGTGTGTGTGTTGTCGGTGTGCGTGTGAGTGTGTGTTGTCGGTGTGTGTGTGTGTGTGTGTTGTCGGTGTGTGTGTGTGTTGTCGGGTGTGTGTGTGTGTGTGTGTGTGTGTTGTCGGTGTGTGTGTGTGTGTGTGTGTGTGTGTTGTCGGTGTGTGTGTGTGTGTTGTCGGTGTGGTGTGTGTGTGTGTTGTCGGTGTGTGTGTGTGTGTTGTCGGTGTGTGTGTGTGTGTTGTCGGTGTGTGAGTGTGTGTGTGTTGTCGGTGTGTGTGTGTGTGTGTTGTCGGTGTGTGAGTGTTGTCGGTGTGTGTGTGTGTGTGGTAGGTGTGTGTGTGTGTGTTGTCGGTGTGTGTGTGTGTGTGTTGTCGGTGTGTGTGTGTGTGTGTTGTCGGTGTGTGTGTGTGTGTGTGTGTGTGTTGTCGGTGTGTGTGTGTTGTCGGTGTGTGTGTGTGTGTTGTCGGTGTTTTGTCGGTGTGTGTGTGTGTGTGTTGTCGGTGTGTGTGTGTGTGTTGTCGGTGTGTGTGTGTTGTCGGTGTGTGTGTGTGTTGTGTGTGTGTGTGTGTTGTCGGTGTGTGTGTGTTGTCAGTGTGTGTGTGTGTGTGTGTGTCTTGTCGGTGTGTGTGTGTTGTCGTTGTGTGTGTGTGTGTGTGTGGTAGGTGTGTGTGTGTGTTGTCGGTGTGTGTGTGTGTTGTCGGTGTGTGTGTGTGTTGTCGGTGTGTGTGTGTGTGTTGTCGGTGTGTGTGTGTGTGTTGTTGGTGTGTGTGTCTGTGTGTGTGTTGTCGGTGTGTGTGTGTGTGTTGTCGGTGTGTGTGTGTGTGTGTTGTCGGTGTGTGTGTGTGTGTGTTGTCGGTGTGTGTGTGTGTGTGTGTGGTGTGTGTGTGTGTGTGTGTTGTCGGTGTGTGTGTGTGTGTTGTCGGTGTGTGTGTGTGTGTGTGTTGTCAGTGTATGTGTGTGTGTGTTGTCGGTGTGTGTGTGTGTGTTGTCGGTGTGTGTGTGTGTGTGTGTGTGTGTTGTCGGTGTGTGTGTGTGTGTTGTCGGTGTGTGTGTGTGTGTGTGTTGTCAGTGTATGTGTGTGTGTGTTGTCGGTGTGTGTGTGTGTGTTGTCGTTGTGTGTGTGTGTGTGTGTGTGTGTTGTCGGTGTGTGTGTGTGTGTTGTCGGTGTGTGTGTGTGTGTGTTTTGTCGGTGTGTGTGTGTGTGTTGTCGGTGTGTGTGTGTGTGTGTCTTGTCAGTGTGTGTGTGTGTGTGTTGTCGGTGTGTGTGTGTTTATGTGTTGTCGGTGTGTGTGTGTGTGTGTGTTGTCGGTGTGTGTGTGTGTTGTCGGTGTGTGTGTGTGTGTGTGTTGTCGGTGTGTGTGTGTGTGTGTTGTCGGTGTGTGTGTGTGTGTGTGTGTGTGTTGTCGGTGTGTGTGTCTGTTGTGTGTGTGTGTGTTGTCAGTGTGTGTGTGTGTGTGTTGTCGGTGTGTGTGTATGTGTGTTGTCGGTGTGTGTGTGTGTGTCTTGTCAGTGTGTGTGTGTGTGTGTTGTCGGTGTGTGTGTGTTTATGTGTTGTCGGTGTGTGTGTGTGTGTGTGTTGTCGGTGTGTGTGTGTTGTCGGTGTGTGTGTGTGTGTTGTCGGTGTGTGTGTGTGTGTGTGTGTGTGTGTGTGTTGTCGGTGTGTGTGTATGTGTGTTGTCGGTGTGTGTGTGTGTGTGTGTGTGTGTGTTGTCGGTGTGTGTGTGTGTGTTGTCGGTGTGTGTGTGTGTGTGTTGTCGGTGTGTGTGTGTGTGTGTTGTCGGTGTGTGTGTGTGTGTGTGTGTGTTGTCGGTGTGTGTGTGTGTGTTGTCGGTGTGTGTGTGTGTGTGTGTTGTCGGTGTGTGTGTGTGTTGTCGGTGTGTGTGTGTGTGTTGTCGGTGTGTTGTCCGTGTGTGTGTGTGTTGTGTGTGTGTGTGTTGTCGGTGTGTGTGTGTGTGTGTTGTCGGTGTGTGTGTGTGTGTGTTGTCGGTGTGTGTGTGTGTGTTGTCGGTGTGTGTGTGTGTGTGTTGTCGGTGTGTGTGTGTGTGTGTTGTCGGTGTGTGTGCGTGTGTTGTCGGTGTGTGTGTGTGTGTGTGTGTGTGTGTGTGTGTGTGTTGTCGGTGTGCGTGTGAGTGTGTGTTGTCGGTGTGTGTGTGTGTGTGTGTTGTCGGTGTGTGTGTGTGTTGTCGGTGTGTGTGTGTGTGTGTGTGTGTTGTCGGTGTGTGTGTGTGTTGTGTGTGTGTGTGTTGTCGGTGTGTGTGTGTGTGTTGTCGGTGTGTGTGTGTGTGTGTTGTCGGTGTGTGTGTGTGTGTTGTCGGTGTGTGTGTGTGTGTTGTCGGTGTGTGAGTGTGTGTGTGTTGTCGGTGTGTGTGTGTGTGTGTTGTCGGTGTGTGAGTGTTGTCGGTGTGTGTGTGTGTGTGGTAGGTGTGTGTGTGTGTTGTCGGTGTATGTGTGTGTGTGTTGTCGGTGTGTGTGTGTGTGTGTTGTCGGTGTGTGTGTGTGTGTGTGTGTGTGTTGTCGGTGTGTGTGTGTTGTCGGTGTGTGTGTGTGTGTTGTCGGTGTTTTGTCGGTGTGTGTGTGTGTGTGTTGTCGGTGTGTGTGTGTGTGTTGTCGGTGTGTGTGTGTTGTCGGTGTGTGTGTGTGTTGTGTGTGTGTGTGTGTTGTCGGTGTGTGTGTGTTGTCAGTGTGTGTGTGTGTGTGTGTGTCTTGTCGGTGTGTGTGTGTTGTCGTTGTGTGTGTGTGTGTGTGTGGTAGGTGTGTGTGTGTGTTGTCGGTGTGTGTGTGTGTTGTCGGTGTGTGTGTGTGTTGTCGGTGTGTGTGTGTGTGTTGTCGGTGTGTGTGTGTGTGTTGTTGGTGTGTGTGTCTGTGTGTGTGTTGTCGGTGTGTGTGTGTGTGTTGTCGGTGTGTGTGTGTGTGTGTTGTCGGTGTGTGTGTGTGTGTGTTGTCGGTGTGTGTGTGTGTGTGTGTGTGTGTGTGTGTGTGTGTTGTCGGTGTGTGTGTGTGTGTTGTCGGTGTGTGTGTGTGTGTGTGTTGTCAGTGTATGTGTGTGTGTGTTGTCGGTGTGTGTGTGTGTGTTGTCGGTGTGTGTGTGTGTGTGTGTGTGTGTTGTCGGTGTGTGTGTGTGTGTTGTCGGTGTGTGTGTGTGTGTGTGTTGTCAGTGTATGTGTGTGTGTGTTGTCGGTGTGTGTGTGTGTGTTGTCGGTGTGTGTGTGTGTGTGTGTGTGTGTTGTCGGTGTGTGTGTGTGTGTTGTCGGTGTGTGTGTGTGTGTGTTTTGTCGGTGTGTGTGTGTGTGTTGTCGGTGTGTGTGTGTGTGTGTCTTGTCAGTGTGTGTGTGTGTGTGTTGTCGGTGTGTGTGTGTTTATGTGTTGTCGGTGTGTGTGTGTGTGTGTGTTGTCGGTGTGTGTGTGTGTTGTCGGTGTGTGTGTGTGTGTGTGTTGTCGGTGTGTGTGTGTGTGTGTGTTGTCGGTGTGTGTGTGTGTGTGTGTGTGTGTTGTCGGTGTGTGTGTCTGTTGTGTGTGTGTGTGTTGTCAGTGTGTGTGTGTGTGTGTTGTCGGTGTGTGTGTATGTGTGTTGTCGGTGTGTGTGTGTGTGTCTTGTCAGTGTGTGTGTGTGTGTGTTGTCGGTGTGTGTGTGTTTATGTGTTGTCGGTGTGTGTGTGTGTGTGTGTTGTCGGTGTGTGTGTGTTGTCGGTGTGTGTGTGTGTGTTGTCGGTGTGTGTGTGTGTGTGTGTGTGTGTGTGTTGTCGGTGTGTGTGTATGTGTGTTGTCGGTGTGTGTGTGTGTGTGTGTGTGTGTGTTGTCGGTGTGTGTGTGTGTGTTGTCGGTGTGTGTGTGTGTGTGTTGTCGGTGTGTGTGTGTGTGTGTTGTCGGTGTGTGTGTGTGTGTGTGTGTGTTGTCGGTGTGTGTGTGTGTGTTGTCGGTGTGTGTATGTGTGTGTGTTGTTGGTGTGTGTGTGTGTGTTGTCGGTGTGTGTGTGTGTCTTGTCAGTGTGTGTGTGTGTGTGTTGTCGGTGTGTGTGTGTTTATGTGTTGTCGGTGTGTGTGTGTGTGTGTGTGTTGTCGGTGTGTGTGTGTGTTGTCGGTGTGTGTGTGTGTGTTGTCGGTGTGTGTGTGTGTGTGTGTGTGTGTTGTCGGTGTGTGTGTGTGTGTGTTGTCGGTGTGTGTGTGTGTGTGTGTGTGTGTGTGTGTGTGTGTTGTCGGTGTGTGTGTGTGTGTGTTGTCGGTGTGTGTGTGTGTGTGTGTGTGTGTGTTGTCGGTGTGTGTGTGTGTTGTGTGTGTGTGTGTTGTCGGTGTGTGTGTGTGTGTTGTCGGTGTGTGTGTGTGTGTGTTGTCGGTGTGTGTGTGTGTGTGTGTGTTGTCGGTGTGTGTGTGTGTGTTGTCGGTGTGTGTGTGTGTGTGTTGTCGGTGTGTGTGTGTGTGTGTTGTCGGTGTGTGTGTGTGTGTGTGTGTGTGTGTGTTGTCGGTGTGTGTGTGTGCTGTGTGTGTGTGTGTGTTGTCGGTGTGTGTGTGTGTTGTTGGTGTGTGTGTGTGTTGTCGGTGTATTGTCGGTGTGTGTGTGTGTTGTGTGTGTGTGTGTTGTCGGTGTGTGTGTGTGTGTGTTGTCGGTGTGTGTGTGTGTGTGTTGTCGGTGTGTGTGTGTGTGTTGTCGGTGTGTGTGTGTGTGTGTTGTCGGTGTGTGTGTGTGTGTGTTGTCGGTGTGTGTGTGAGTGTGTGTTGTCGGTGTGTGTGTGTGTGTGTTGTCGGTGTGTGTTTGTGTTGTCGGTGTGTGTGTGTGTGTGTGTGTGTTGTCGGTGTGTGTGTGTGTTGTGTATGTGTGTGTTGTCGGTGTGTGTGTGTGTGTGTTGTCGGTGTGTGTGTGTGTTGTCGGTGTGTGTGTGTTGTCGGTGTGTGTGTGTGTGTTGTCGGTGTGTGTGTGTGTGTTGTCGGTGTGTGTGTGTGTGTGTGTGTGTTGTCGGTGTGTGTGTGTGTGTGGTAGGTGTGTGTGTGTGTGTTGTCGGTGTGTGTGTGTGTTGTCGGTGTGTGTGTGTGTGTGTTGTCGGTGTGTGTGTGTGTGTGTGTGTGTGTGTTGTGTGTGTTTGTTGTCGGTGTGTGTGTGTGTGTGTGTTGTCGGTGTGTGTGTGTGTGTGTGTGGTGTGTTGTCTGTGTGTGTGTGATGTCGGTGTGTGTGTGTGTGTTGTCGGTGTGTGTGTGTGTGTGTTGTCAGTGTGTGTGTGTGTGTTGTCGGTGTGTGTGTGTGTGTGTTGTCTGTGTGTGTGTGTTGTCGGTGTGTGTGTGTGTTGTCGGTGTGTGTGTGTGTGTGTGTTGTCGGTGTGTGTGTGTTGTCAGTGTGTGTGTGTGTGTTGTCGGTGTGTGTGTGTGTGTGTGTTGTCGGTGTGTGTGTGTGTCTGTGTTGTCGGTGTGTGTGTGTGTGTTGTCGGTGTGTGTGTGTGTGTGTTGTCGGTGTGTGTGAGTGTGTTGCTGGTGTGTGTGTGTGTGTGTGTTGTCGGTGTGTGTGTGTGTGTTGTCGGTGTGTGTGTGTGTTGTCGGTGTGTGTGTGTTGTCGGTGTGTGTGTGTGTGTTGTCAGTGTGTGTGTGTGTGTGTTGTCGGTGTGTGTGTGTTGTCGGTGTGTGTGTGTGTGTGTTGTCGGTGTGTGTGTGTGTGTGTGTGTTGTCGGTGTGTGTGTGTGTGTTGTCGGTGTGTGTGTGTGTGTGTGTGTGTTGTCGGTGTGTGTGTGTGTGTGTGTGTGTGTGTTGTCGGTGTGTGTGTGTTGTCGGTGTGTGTGTGTGTGTGTTGTCGGTGTGTTGTCGGTGTGTGTGTGTGTGTGTTGTCGGTGTGTGTGTGTGTGTTGTCGGTGTGTGTGTGTGTGTGTGTTGTCGGTGTGTGTGTGTGTTGTGTGTGTGTGTGTGTTGTCGGTGTGTGTGTGTTGTCAGTGTGTGTGTGTGTGTGTGTGTCTTGTCGGTGTGTGTGTGTTGTCGTTGTGTGTGTGTGTGTGTTGTCGGTGTGTGTGTGTGTTGTGTATGTGTGTGTTGTCGGTGTGTGTGTGTGTGTGTTGTCGGTGTGTGTGTGTGTGTGTTGTCGGTGTGTGTGTGTGTGTTGTCGGTGTGTGTGTGTGTGTTGTCGGTGTGTTAGTGTGTGTGTGTTGTCGGTGTGTGTGTGTGTGTGTGTTGTCGGTGTGTGTGTGTTGTCGGTGTGTGTGTGTGTGTGTTGTCGGTGTGTGTGTGTGTTGTCGGTGTGTGTGTGTGTGTGTGTGTGTGTTGTGTGTGTGTGTGTTGTCGGTGTGTGTGTGTGTGTGTGTTGTCGGTGTGTGTGTGTGTGTGTGTGTGTGTTGTCTTTGTGTGTGTGATGTCGGTGTGTGTGTGTGTGTTGTCGGTGTGTGTGTGTGTGTGTGTTGTCAGTGTGTGTGTGTGTGTTGTCGGTGTCTGTGTGTGTGTGTTGTCTGTGTGTGTGTGTTGTCGGTGTGTGTGTGTGTTGTCGGTGTGTGTGTGTGTGTGTGTTGTCGGTGTGTGTGTGTGTGTTGTCAGTGTGTGTGTGTGTGTTGTCGGTGTGTGTGTGTGTGTGTGTTGTCGGTGTGTGTGTGTGTCTGTGTTGTCGGTGTGTGTGTGTGTGTTGTCGGTGTGTGTGTGTGTGTGTTGTCAGTGTGTGTGAGTGTGTTGCTGGTGTGTGTGTGTGTGTGTGTTGTCGGTGTGTGTGTGTGTGTTGTCGGTGTGTGTGTGTGTTGTCGGTGTGTGTGTGTGTGTTGTCGGTGTGTGTGTGTGTGTGTGTTGTCAGTGTGTGTGTGTGTGTTGTCGGTGTGTGTGTGTGTGTTGTCGGTGTGTGTGTGTGTGTGTTGTCGGTGTGTGTGTGTGTGTGTGTGTGTTGTCGGTGTGTGTGTGTGTGTTGTCGGTGTGTGTGTGTGTGTGTGTGTTGTCGGTGTGTGTGTGTGTGTGTGTGTGTGTGTTGTCGGTGTGTGTGTGTTGTCGGTGTGTGTGTGTGTGTGTTGTCGGTGTGTTGTCGGTGTGTGTGTGTGTGTGTTGTCGGTGTGTGTGTGTGTGTTGTCGGTGTGTGTGTGTGTGTGTGTTGTCGGTGTGTGTGTGTTGTGTGTGTGTGTGTGTTGTCGGTGTGTGTGTGTTGTCAGTGTGTGTGTGTGTGTGTGTGTCTTGTCTGTGTGTGTGTGTTGTCGTTGTGTGTGTGTGTGTGTGTGGTAGGTGTGTGTGTGTGTTGTCGGTGTGTGTGTGTGTTGTCGGTGTGTGAGTGTGTTGTCGGTGTGTGTGTGTGTGTTGTCGGTGTGTGTGTGTGTGTTGTTGGTGTGTGTGTCTGTGTGTGTGTGTTGTCGGTGTGTGTGTGTTGTCGGTGTGTGTGTGTGTGTTGTCGGTGTGTGTGTGTGTGTGTTGTCGGTGTGTGTGTGTGTGTTGTCGGTGTGTGTGTGTGTGTGTGTGTGTGTGTGTGTGTGTGTGTGTGTGTGTGTGTGTGTGTGTGTGTGTGTGTGTGTGTCGGTGTGTGTGTGTTGTCGGTGTGTGTGTGTGTGTGTGTGTTGTCAGTGTGTGTGTGTGTGTGTGTGTTGTCGGTGTGTGTGTGTGTGTTGTCGGTGTGTGTGTGTGTGTGTTGTCGGTGTGTGTGTGTGTGTGTGTGTGTGTGTGTTGTCGGTGTGTGTGTGTGTGTTGTCGGTGTGTGTGTGTGTGTGTTTTGTCGGTGTGTGTGTGTGTTGTCGGTGTGTGTGTGTGTGTGTCTTGTCAGTGTGTGTGTGTGTGTGTTGTCGGTGTGTGTGTGTTTATGTGTTGTCGGTGTGTGTGTGTGTTGTCGGTGTGTGTGTGTTGTCGGTGTGTGTGTCTGTGTGTGTGTTGTCGGTGTGTGTGTGTGTGTTGTCGGTGTGTGTGTGTGTGTGTTGTCGGTGTGTGTGTGTGTGTGTTGTCGGTGTGTGTGTGTGTGTGTGTGTGTGTGTGTGTGTTGTCGGTGTGTGTGTTGTCGGTGTGTGTGTGTGTGTTGTTGGTGTGTGTGTCTGTGTGTGTGTTGTCGGTGTGTGTGTGTGTGTTGTCGGTGTGTGTGTGTGTGTGTTGTCGGTGTGTGTGTGTGTGTGTTGTCGGTGTGTGTGTGTGTGTGTGTGTGTGTGTGTGTGTGTGTGTGTGTGTGTGTGTGTGTGTGTGTTGTCGGTGTGTGTGTTGTCGGTGTGTGTGTGTGTGTGTGTGTGTTGTCGGTGGTGTGTGTGTGTGTGTGTGTGTGTGTGTGTGTGTGTGTGTGTGTGTGTTGTCGGTGTGTGTGTGTGTGTGTTGTCGGTGTGTGTGTGTGTGTGTGTTGTCAGTGTGTGTGTGTGTGTGTTGTCGGTGTGTGTGTTGTCGGTGTGTGTGTGTGTGTGTGTGTGTTGTCGGTGTGTGTGTGTGTGTGTGTGTGTGTGTGTGTGTGTGTGTGTGTGTGTGTGTTGTCGGTGTGTGTGTGTGTGTGTTGTCGGTGTGTGTGTGTGTGTGTGTTGTCAGTGTGTGTGTGTGTGTGTTGTCGGTGTGTGTGTGTGTGTTGTCGGTGTGTGTGTGTGTTGTCGGTGTGTGTGTGTGTGTGTGTGTGTGTTGTCGGTGTGTGTGTGTGTGTTTTGTCGGTGTGTGTGTGTGTGTTGTCGGTGTGTGTGTGTGTGTGTCTTGTCAGTGTGTGTGTGTGTGTGTTGTCGGTGTGTGTGTGTTTATGTGTTGTCGGTGTGTGTGTGTGTGTGTGTTGTCGGTGTGTGTGTGTGTTGTCGGTGTGTGTGTGTGTGTTGTCGGTGTGTGTGTGTGTGTGTGTGTGTTGTCGGTGTGTGTGTGTGTGTGTTGTCGGTGTGTGTGTGTGTGTGTGTGTGTTGTCGGTGTGTGTGTGTGTTGTGTGTGTGTGTGTTGTCAGTGTGTGTGTGTGTGTGTTGTCGGAGTGTGTGTATGTGTGTTGTCGGTGTGTGTGTGTGTGTCTTGTCAGTGTGTGTGTGTGTGTGTTGTCGGTGTGTGTGTGTTTATGTGTTGTCGGTGTGTGTGTGTGTGTGTGTTGTCGGTGTGTGTGTGTTGTCGGTGTGTGTGTGTGTGTTGTCGGTGTGTGTGTGTGTGTGTGTGTGTGTGTGTGTTGTCGGTGTGTGTGTATGTGTGTTGTCGGTGTGTGTGTGTGTGTGTGTGTGTGTGTTGTCGGTGTGTGTGTGTGTGTTGTCGGTGTGTGTGTGTGTGTGTTGTCGGTGTGTGTGTGTGTGTGTTGTCGGTGTGTGTGTGTGTGTGTGTGTTGTCGGTGTGTGTGTGTGTGTTGTCGGTGTGTGTATGTGTGTGTGTTGTTGGTGTGTGTGTGTGTGTTGTCGGTGTGTGTGTGTGTGTCTTGTCAGTGTGTGTGTGTGTGTGTTGTCGGTGTGTGTGTGTTTATGTGTTGTCGGTGTGTGTGTGTGTGTGTGTGTGTTGTCGGTGTGTGTGTGTGTTGTCGGTGTGTGTGTGTGTGTTGTCGGTGTGTGTGTGTGTGTGTGTGTGTGTGTGTGTGTTGTCGGTGTGTGTGTGTGTGTGTTGTCGGTGTGTGTGTGTGTGTGTGTGTGTGTGTGTGTGTGTTGTCGGTGTGTGTGTGTGTGTGTTGTCGGTGTGTGTGTGTGTGTGTGTGTGTGTGTGTGTGTGTGTTGTCGGTGTGTGTGTGTGTTGTGTGTGTGTGTGTTGTCGGTGTGTGTGTGTGTGTTGTCGGTGTGTGTGTGTGTGTGTGTTGTCGGTGTGTGTGTGTGTGTGTGTGTTGTCGGTGTGTGTGTGTGTGTTGTCGGTGTGTGTGTGTGTGTGTTGTCGGTGTGTGTGTGTGTGTGTTGTCGGTGTGTGTGTGTGTGTGTGTGTGTGTGTTGTCGGTGTGTGTGTGTGCTGTGTGTGTGTGTGTGTTGTCGGTGTGTGTGTGTGTGTTGTCGGTGTGTGTGTGTGTGTGTGTTGTCAGTGTGTGTGTGTGTTGTTGGTGTGTGTGTGTGTGTTGTCGGTGTGTTGTCGGTGTGTGTGTGTGTTGTGTGTGTGTGTGTTGTCGGTGTGTGTGTGTGTGTGTTGTCGGTGTGTGTGTGTGTGTTGTCGGTGTGTGTGTGTGTGTGTTGTCGGTGTGTGTGTGTGTGTGTTGTCGGTGTGTGTGTGTGTGTTGTCGGTGTGTGTGTGTGTGTGTGTGTGTGTGTGTGTGTGTGTGTGTGTGTGTGTGTTGTCGGTGTGTGTGTGAGTGTGTGTTGTCGGTGTGTGTGTGTGTGTGTTGTCGGTGTGTGTTTGTGTTGTCGGTGTGTGTGTGTGTGTGTGTGTTGTCGGTGTGTGTGTGTGTTGTGTATGTGTGTGTTGTCGGTGTGTGTGTGTGTGTGTGTTGTCGGTGTGTGTGTGTGTGTGTTGTCGGTGTGTGTGTGTGTGTTGTCGGTGTGTGTGTGTGTGTTGTCGGTGTGTGAGTGTGTGTGTGTTGTCGGTGTGTGTGTGTGTGTGTGTGTTGTCGGTGTGTGTGTGTTGTCGGTGTGTGTGTGTGTGTGTTGTCGGTGTGTGTGTGTGTGTTGTCGGTGTGTGTGTGTGTGTGTTGTCGGTGTGTGTGTGTGTGTGTGTGTGTGTGTGTTGTGTGTGTGTGTTGTCGGTGTGTGTGTGTGTGTGTGTTGTCGGTGTGTGTGTGTGTGTGTGTGTGGTTGTCTGTGTGTGTGTGTGATGTCGGTGTGTGTGTGTGTGTTGTCGGTGTGTGTGTGTGTGTGTTGTCAGTGTGTGTGTGTGTGTTGTCGGTGTGTGTGTGTGTTGTCTGTGTGTGTGTGTTGTCGGTGTGTGTGTGTGTTGTCGGTGTGTGTGTGTGTGTGTGTTGTCGGTGTGTGTGTGTGTGTTGTCGGTGTGTGTGTGTGTGTTGTCGGTGTGTGTGTGTGTGTGTGTGTTGTCGGTGTGTGTGTGTGTCTGTGTTGTCGGTGTGTGTGTGTGTGTTGTCGGTGTGTGTGTGTGTGTTGTCGGTGTGTGTGAGTGTGTTGCTGGTGTGTGTGTGTGTGTGTGTTGTCGGTGTGTGTGTGTGTTGTCGGTGTGTGTGTGTTGTCGGTGTGTGTGTGTTGTCGGTGTGTGTGTGTGTTGTCAGTGTGTGTGTGTGTGTGTTGTCGGTGTGTGTGTGTGTGTTGTCGGTGTGTGTGTGTGTGTGTTGTCGGTGTGTGTGTGTGTGTGTGTGTGTGTTGTCGGTGTGTGTGTGTGTGTTGTCGGTGTGTGTGTGTGTGTGTGTGTTGTCGGTGTGTGTGTGTGTGTGTGTGTGTGTGTGTGTTGTCGGTGTGTGTGTGTGTGTTGTCGGTGTGTGTGTGTGTGTGTGTTGTCGGTGTGTGTGTGTGTTGTGTGTGTGTGTGTGTTGTCGGTGTGTGTGTGTTGTCAGTGTGTGTGTGTGTGTGTGTGTCTTGTCGGTGTGTGTGTGTTGTCGTTGTGTGTGTGTGTGTTGTCGGTGTGTGTGTGTGTTGTGTATGTGTGTGTTGTCGGTGTGTGTGTGTGTGTGTTGTCGGTGTGTGTGTGTGTGTGTTGTCGGTGTGTGTGTGTGTGTGTTGTCGGTGTGTGTGTGTGTGTTGTCGGTGTGTGAGTGTGTGTGTGTGTTGTCGGTGTGTGTGTGTGTGTGTGTTGTCGGTGTGTGTGTGTTGTCGGTGTGTGTGTGTGTGTGGTAGGTGTGTGTGTGTGTGTGTGTGTTGTCAGTGTGTGTGTGTGTGTGTGTGTTGTCGGTGTGTGTGTGTGTGTTGTCGGTGTGTGTGTGTGTGTGTTGTCGGTGTGTGTGTGTGTGTGTGTGTGTGTGTGTTGTCGGTGTGTGTGTGTGTGTTGTCGGTGTGTGTGTGTGTGTGTTTTGTCGGTGTGTGTGTGTGTTGTCGGTGTGTGTGTGTGTGTGTCTTGTCAGTGTGTGTGTGTGTGTGTTGTCGGTGTGTGTGTGTTTATGTGTTGTCGGTGTGTGTGTGTGTTGTCGGTGTGTGTGTGTTGTCGGTGTGTGTGTCTGTGTGTGTGTTGTCGGTGTGTGTGTGTGTGTTGTCGGTGTGTGTGTGTGTGTGTTGTCGGTGTGTGTGTGTGTGTGTTGTCGGTGTGTGTGTGTGTGTGTGTGTGTGTGTGTATGTGTGTGTGTGTGTGTGTGTGTTGTCGGTGTGTGTGTTGTCGGTGTGTGTGTGTTTGTTGTTGGTGTGTGTGTCTGTGTGTGTGTTGTCGGTGTGTGTGTGTGTGTTGTCGGTGTGTGTGTGTGTGTGTTGTCGGTGTGTGTGTGTGTGTGTTGTCGGTGTGTGTGTGTGTGTGTGTGTGTGTGTGTGTGTGTGTGTGTGTGTGTGTGTTGTCGGTGTGTGTGTTGTCGGTGTGTGTGTGTTGTCGGTGTGTGTGTGTGTGTGTGTGTGTGTGTGTGTGTGTGTGTGTGTGTGTGTGTGTGTGTGTGTGTGTTGTCGGTGTGTGTGTGTGTGTGTTGTCGGTGTGTGTGTGTGTGTGTGTTGTCAGTGTGTGTGTGTGTGTGTTGTCGGTGTGTGTGTGTGTGTTGTCGGTGTGTGTGTGTGTGTGTTGTCGGTGTGTGTGTGTGTGTGTGTGTGTGTTGTCGGTGTGTGTGTGTGTGTGTTTTGTCGGTGTGTGTGTGTGTGTTGTCGGTGTGTGTGTGTGTGTGTCTTGTCAGTGTGTGTGTGTGTGGGTTGTCGGTGTGTGTGTGTTTATGTGTTGTCGGTGTGTGTGTGTGTGTGTGTTGTCGGTGTGTGTGTGTGTTGTCGGTGTGTGTGTGTGTGTTGTCGGTGTGTGTGTGTGTGTGTGTGTGTGTTGTCGGTGTGTGTGTGTGTGTGTTGTCGGTGTGTGTGTGTGTGTGTGTGTGTTGTCGGTGTGTGTGTGTGTTGTGTGTGTGTGTGTTGTCAGTGTGTGTGTGTGTGTGTTGTCGGTGTGTGTGTATGTGTGTTGTCGGTGTGTGTGTGTGTGTCTTGTCAGTGTGTGTGTGTGTGTGTTGTCGGTGTGTGTGTGTTTATGTGTTGTCGGTGTGTGTGTGTGTGTGTGTTGTCGGTGTGTGTGTGTTGTCGGTGTGTGTGTGTGTGTTGTCGGTGTGTGTGTGTGTGTGTGTGTGTGTGTGTGTTGTCGGTGTGTGTGTATGTGTGTTGTCGGTGTGTGTGTGTGTGTGTGTGTGTGTGTTGTCGGTGTGTGTGTGTGTGTTGTCGGTGTGTGTGTGTGTGTGTTGTCGGTGTGTGTGTGTGTGTGTTGTCGGTGTGTGTGTGTGTGTGTGTGTTGTCGGTGTGTGTGTGTGTGTTGTCGGTGTGTGTATGTGTGTGTGTTGTTGGTGTGTGTGTGTGTGTTGTCGGTGTGTGTGTGTCTTGTCAGTGTGTGTGTGTGTGTGTTGTCGGTGTGTGTGTGTTTATGTGTTGTCGGTGTGTGTGTGTGTGTGTGTTGTCGGTGTGTGTGTGTGTTGTCGGTGTGTGTGTGTGTGTTGTCGGTGTGTGTGTGTGTGTGTGTGTGTGTGTGTGTGTGTGTTGTCGGTGTGTGTGTGTGTGTGTGTTGTCGGTGTGTGTGTGTGTGTGTGTGTGTGTGTGTGTGTGTGTTGTCGGTGTGTGTGTGTGTGTGTGTTGTCGGTGTGTGTGTGTGTGTGTGTGTGTGTGTGTGTGTGTGTGTGTTGTCGGTGTGTGTGTGTGTTGTGTGTGTGTGTGTTGTCGGTGTGTGTGTGTGTGTTGTCGGTGTGTGTGTGTGTGTGTGTTGTCGGTGTGTGTGTGTGTGTGTTGTCGGTGTGTGTGTGTGTGTTGTCGGTGTGTGTGTGTGTGTGTTGTCGGTGTGTGTGTGTGTGTGTTGTCGGTGTGTGTGTGTGTGTGTGTGTGTGTGTGTGTGTGTCGGTGTGTGTGTGTGCTGTGTGTGTGTGTGTGTGTGTTGTCGGTGTGTGTGTGTGTGTGTTGTCGGTGTGTGTGTGTGTGTGTGTGTGTGTGTGTGTGTGTTGTCGGTGTGTGTGTGTGTGTGTGTGTGTGTGTGTGTGTGTGTGTGTGTGTGTGTGTGTGTTGTCGGTGTGTGTGTGTGTGTGTTGTCGGTGTGTGTGTGTGTGTGTGTTGTCAGTGTGTGTGTGTGTGTGTTGTCGGTGTGTGTGTGTGTGTTGTCGGTGTGTGTGTGTGTTGTCGGTGTGTGTGTGTGTGTGTGTGTGTGTTGTCGGTGTGTGTGTGTGTGTGTTTTGTCGGTGTGTGTGTGTGTGTTGTCGGTGTGTGTGTGTGTGTGTCTTGTCAGTGTGTGTGTGTGTGTGTTGTCGGTGTGTGTGTGTTTATGTGTTGTCGGTGTGTGTGTGTGTGTGTGTTGTCGGTGTGTGTGTGTGTTGTCGGTGTGTGTGTGTGTGTTGTCGGTGTGTGTGTGTGTGTGTGTGTGTGTTGTCGGTGTGTGTGTGTGTGTGTTGTCGGTGTGTGTGTGTGTGTGTGTGTGTTGTCGGTGTGTGTGTGTGTTGTGTGTGTGTGTGTTGTCAGTGTGTGTGTGTGTGTGTTGTCGGAGTGTGTGTATGTGTGTTGTCGGTGTGTGTGTGTGTGTCTTGTCAGTGTGTGTGTGTGTGTGTTGTCGGTGTGTGTGTGTTTATGTGTTGTCGGTGTGTGTGTGTGTCGTGTGTTGTCGGTGTGTGTGTGTGTGTTGTCGGTGTGTGTGTGTGTGTGTGTGTGTGTGTGTGTTGTCGGTGTGTGTGTATGTGTGTTGTCGGTGTGTGTGTGTGTGTGTGTGTGTGTGTTGTCGGTGTGTGTGTGTGTGTTGTCGGTGTGTGTGTGTGTGTGTGTTGTCGGTGTGTGTGTGTGTGTGTTGTCGGTGTGTGTGTGTGTGTGTGTGTTGTCGGTGTGTGTGTGTGTGTTGTCGGTGTGTGTATGTGTGTGTGTTGTTGGTGTGTGTGTGTGTGTTGTCGGTGTGTGTGTGTGTGTCTTGTCAGTGTGTGTGTGTGTGTGTTGTCGGTGTGTGTGTGTTTATGTGTTGTCGGTGTGTGTGTGTGTGTGTGTTGTCGGTGTGTGTGTGTGTTGTCGGTGTGTGTGTGTGTGTTGTCGGTGTGTGTGTGTGTGTGTGTGTGTGTGTGTGTGTTGTCGGTGTGTGTGTGTGTGTGTTGTCGGTGTGTGTGTGTGTGTGTGTGTGTGTGTGTGTGTGTGTGTGTGTTGTCGGTGTGTGTGTGTGTGTGTTGTCGGTGTGTGTGTGTGTGTGTGTGTGTGTGTGTGTGTGTTGTCGGTGTGTGTGTGTGTTGTGTGTGTGTGTGTTGTCGGTGTGTGTGTGTGTGTTGTCGGTGTGTGTGTGTGTGTGTGTTGTCGGTGTGTGTGTGTGTGTGTGTGTTGTCGGTGTGTGTGTGTGTGTTGTCGGTGTGTGTGTGTGTGTGTTGTCGGTGTGTGTGTGTGTGTGTTGTCGGTGTGTGTGTGTGTGTGTGTGTGTGTGTTGTCGGTGTGTGTGTGTGCTGTGTGTGTGTGTGTGTTGTCGGTGTGTGTGTGTGTGTTGTCGGTGTGTGTGTGTGTGTGTTGTCAGTGTGTGTGTGTGTTGTCGGTGTGTGTGTGTGTGTTGTCGGTGTGTTGTCGGTGTGTGTGTGTGTTGTGTGTGTGTGTGTTGTCGGTGTGTGTGTGTGTGTGTTGTCGGTGTGTGTGTGTGTGTTGTCGGTGTGTGTGTGTGTGTGTTGTCGGTGTGTGTGTGTGTGTGTTGTCGGTGTGTGTGTGTGTGTTGTCGGTGTGTGTGTGTGTGTGGTGTGTGTGTGTGTGTGTGTGTGTGTGTGTGTGTTGTCGGTGTGTGTGTGAGTGTGTGTTGTCGGTGTGTGTGTGTGTGTGTTGTCGGTGTGTGTTTGTGTTGTCGGTGTGTGTGTGTGTGTGTGTGTTGTCGGTGTGTGTGTGTGTTGTGTATGTGTGTGTTGTCGGTGTGTGTGTGTGTGTTGTCGGTGTGTGTGTGTGTGTTGTCGGTGTGTGAGTGTGTGTGTGTTGTCGGTGTGTGTGTGTGTGTTGTGTTGTCGGTGTGTGTGTGTTGTCGTGTGTGTGTGTGTGTGTGTTGTCGGTGTGTGTGTGTGTGTTGTCGGTGTGTGTGTGTGTGTGTTGTCGTGTGTGTGTGTGTGTGTGTGTGTGTGTGTGTGTTGTGTGTGTGTGTTGTCGGTGTGTGTGTGTGTGTGTGTTGTCGGTGTGTGTGTGTGTGTGTGTGTGTGTGTGTGTGTGTGTGTTGTCTGTGTGTGTGTGATGTCGGTGTGTGTGTGTGTGTTGTCGGTGTGTGTGTGTGTGTGTTGTCAGTGTGTGTGTGTGTGTTGTCGGTGTGTGTGTGTGTTGTCTGTGTGTGTGTGTTGTCGGTGTGTGTGTGTGTTGTCGGTGTGTGTGTGTGTGTGTGTTGTCGGTGTGTGTGTGTGTGTTGTCGGTGTGTGTGTGTGTGTTGTCGGTGTGTGTGTGTGTGTGTGTGTTGTCGGTGTGTGTGTGTGTCTGTGTTGTCGGTGTGTGTGTGTGTGTTGTCGGTGTGTGTGTGTGTGTTGTCGGTGTGTGTGAGTGTGTTGCTGGTGTGTGTGTGTGTGTGTGTTGTCGGTGTGTGTGTGTGTTGTCGGTGTGTGTGTGTGTTGTCGGTGTGTGTGTGTTGTCGGTGTGTGTGTGTGTTGTCAGTGTGTGTGTGTGTGTGTTGTCGGTGTGTGTGTGTGTGTTGTCGGTGTGTGTGTGTGTGTGTTGTCGGTGTGTGTGTGTGTGTGTGTGTGTTGTCGGTGTGTGTGTGTGTGTTGTCGGTGTGTGTGTGTGTGTGTGTGTTGTCGGTGTGTGTGTGTGTGTGTGTGTGTGTGTGTGTTGTCGGTGTGTGTGTGTGTGTTGTCGGTGTGTGTGTGTGTGTGTGTTGTCGGTGTGTGTGTGTGTGTGTGTGTGTGTGTGTGTTGTCGGTGTGTGTGTGTTGTCAGTGTGTGTGTGTGTGTGTGTGTCTTGTCGGTGTGTGTGTGTTGTCGTTGTGTGTGTGTGTGTTGTCGGTGTGTGTGTGTGTTGTGTATGTGTGTGTTGTCGGTGTGTGTGTGTGTGTGTTGTCGGTGTGTGTGTGTGTGTGTTGTCGGTGTGTGTGTGTGTGTGTTGTCGGTGTGTGTGTGTGTGTTGTCGGTGTGTGAGTGTGTGTGTGTGTTGTCGGTGTGTGTGTGTGTGTGTGTTGTCGGTGTGTGTGTGTTGTCGGTGTGTGTGTGTGTGTGGTAGGTGTGTGTGTGTGTGTGTGTGTTGTCAGTGTGTGTGTGTGTGTGTGTGTTGTCGGTGTGTGTGTGTGTGTTGTCGGTGTGTGTGTGTGTGTGTTGTCGGTGTGTGTGTGTGTGTGTGTGTGTGTGTGTTGTCGGTGTGTGTGTGTGTGTTGTCGGTGTGTGTGTGTGTGTGTTTTGTCGGTGTGTGTGTGTGTTGTCGGTGTGTGTGTGTGTGTGTCTTGTCAGTGTGTGTGTGTGTGTGTTGTCGGTGTGTGTGTGTTTATGTGTTGTCGGTGTGTGTGTGTGTTGTCGGTGTGTGTGTGTTGTCGGTGTGTGTGTCTGTGTGTGTGTTGTCGGTGTGTGTGTGTGTGTTGTCGGTGTGTGTGTGTGTGTGTTGTCGGTGTGTGTGTGTGTGTGTTGTCGGTGTGTGTGTGTGTGTGTGTGTGTGTGTGTGTGTGTGTGTGTGTGTGTGTGTGTTGTCGGTGTGTGTGTTGTCGGTGTGTGTGTGTGTGTGTGTGTGTGTTGTCGGTGTGTGTGTGTGTGTGTGTGTGTGTGTGTGTGTGTGTGTGTGTGTGTGTGTGTGTGTGTGTTGTCGGTGTGTGTGTGTGTGTGTTGTCGGTGTGTGTGTGTGTGTGTGTTGTCAGTGTGTGTGTGTGTGTGTTGTCGGTGTGTGTGTGTGTGTTGTCGGTGTGTGTGTGTGTGTGTTGTCGGTGTGTGTGTGTGTGTGTGTGTGTGTTGTCGGTGTGTGTGTGTGTGTGTTTTGTCGGTGTGTGTGTGTGTGTTGTCGGTCTGTGTGTGTGTGTGTCTTGTCAGTGTGTGTGTGTGTGGGTTGTCGGTGTGTGTGTGTTTATGTGTTGTCGGTGTGTGTGTGTGTGTGTGTTGTCGGTGTGTGTGTGTGTTGTCGGTGTGTGTGTGTGTGTTGTCGGTGTGTGTGTGTGTGTGTGTGTGTGTTGTCGGTGTGTGTGTGTGTGTGTTGTCGGTGTGTGTGTGTGTGTGTGTGTGTTGTCGGTGTGTGTGTGTGTTGTGTGTGTGTGTGTTGTCAGTGTGTGTGTGTGTGTGTTGTCGGTGTGTGTGTATGTGTGTTGTCGGTGTGTGTGTGTGTGTCTTGTCAGTGTGTGTGTGTGTGTGTTGTCGGTGTGTGTGTGTTTATGTGTTGTCGGTGTGTGTGTGTGTGTGTGTTGTCGGTGTGTGTGTGTTGTCGGTGTGTGTGTGTGTGTTGTCGGTGTGTGTGTGTGTGTGTGTGTGTGTGTGTTGTCGGTGTGTGTGTATGTGTGTTGTCGGTGTGTGTGTGTGTGTGTGTGTGTGTGTTGTCGGTGTGTGTGTGTGTGTTGTCGGTGTGTGTGTGTGTGTGTTGTCGGTGTGTGTGTGTGTGTGTTGTCGGTGTGTGTGTGTGTGTGTGTGTTGTCGGTGTGTGTGTGTGTGTTGTCGGTGTGTGTATGTGTGTGTGTTGTTGGTGTGTGTGTGTGTGTTGTCGGTGTGTGTGTGTGTGTCTTGTCAGTGTGTGTGTGTGTGTGTTGTCGGTGTGTGTGTGTTTATGTGTTGTCGGTGTGTGTGTGTGTGTGTGTTGTCGGTGTGTGTGTGTGTTGTCGGTGTGTGTGTGTGTGTTGTCGGTGTGTGTGTGTGTGTGTGTGTGTGTGTGTGTGTTGTCGGTGTGTGTGTGTGTGTGTTGTCGGTGTGTGTGTGTGTGTGTGTGTGTGTGTGTGTGTGTTGTCGGTGTGTGTGTGTGTGTGTTGTCGGTGTGTGTGTGTGTGTGTGTGTGTGTGTGTGTGTGTGTGTTGTCGGTGTGTGTGTGTGTTGTGTGTGTGTGTGTTGTCGGTGTGTGTGTGTGTGTTGTCGGTGTGTGTGTGTGTGTGTGTTGTCGGTGTGTGTGTGTGTGTGTTGTCGGTGTGTGTGTGTGTGTTGTCGGTGTGTGTGTGTGTGTGTTGTCGGTGTGTGTGTGTGTGTGTTGTCGGTGTGTGTGTGTGTGTGTGTGTGTGTGTGTTGTCGGTGTGTGTGTGTGCTGTGTGTGTGTGTGTGTTGTCGGTGTGTGTGTGTGTGTGTTGTCGGTGTGTGTGTGTGTGTGTGTTGTCGGTGTGTGTGTGTGTTGTCGGTGTGTGTGTGTGTGTTGTCGGTGTGTTGTCGGTGTGTGTGTGTGTTGTGTGTGTGTGTGTTGTCGGTGTGTGTGTGTGTGTGTTGTCGGTGTGTGTGTGTGTGTGTTGTCGGTGTGTGTGTGTGTGTTGTCGGTGTGTGTGTGTGTGTGTTGTCGGTGTGTGTGTGTGTGTGTTGTCGGTGTGTGTGTGTGTGTTGTCGGTGTGTGTGTGTGTGTGTGTGTGTGTGTGTGTGTGTGTGTGTGTGTGTGTGTGTGTTGTCGGTGTGTGTGTGAGTGTGTGTTGTCGGTGTGTGTGTGTGTGTGTTGTCGGTGTGTGTTTGTGTTGTCGGTGTGTGTGTGTGTGTGTGTGTGTTGTCGGTGTGTGTGTGTGTTGTGTATGTGTGTGTTGTCGGTGTGTGTGTGTGTGTGTTGTCGGTGTGTGTGTGTGTGTGTTGTCGGTGTGTGTGTGTGTGTTGTCGGTGTGTGTGTGTGTGTTGTCGGTGTGTGAGTGTGTGTGTGTTGTCGGTGTGTGTGTGTGTGTGTGTGTTGTCGGTGTGTGTGTGTTGTCGGTGTGTGTGTGTGTGTGTTGTCGGTGTGTGTGTGTGTGTTGTCGGTGTGTGTGTGTGTGTGTTGTCGGTGTGTGTGTGTGTGTGTGTGTGTGTGTGTTGTGTGTGTGTGTTGTCGGTGTGTGTGTGTGTGTGTGTTGTCGGTGTGTGTGTGTGTGTGTGTGTGTGTGTTGTCTGTGTGTGTGTGATGTCGGTGTGTGTGTGTGTGTTGTCGGTGTGTGTGTGTGTGTGTTGTCAGTGTGTGTGTGTGTGTTGTCGGTGTGTGTGTGTGTTGTCTGTGTGTGTGTGTTGTCGGTGTGTGTGTGTGTTGTCGGTGTGTGTGTGTGTGTGTGTTGTCGGTGTGTGTGTGTGTGTTGTCGGTGTGTGTGTGTGTGTTGTCGGTGTGTGTGTGTGTGTGTGTGTTGTCGGTGTGTGTGTGTGTCTGTGTTGTCGGTGTGTGTGTGTGTGTTGTCGGTGTGTGTGTGTGTGTTGTCGGTGTGTGTGAGTGTGTTGCTGGTGTGTGTGTGTGTGTGTGTTGTCGGTGTGTGTGTGTGTTGTCGGTGTGTGTGTGTGTTGTCGGTGTGTGTGTGTTGTCGGTGTGTGTGTGTGTGTGTTGTCAGTGTGTGTGTGTGTGTGTTGTCGGTGTGTGTGTGTGTGTTGTCGGTGTGTGTGTGTGTGTGTTGTCGGTGTGTGTGTGTGTGTGTGTGTGTGTTGTCGGTGTGTGTGTGTGTGTTGTCGGTGTGTGTGTGTGTGTGTGTGTTGTCGGTGTGTGTGTGTGTGTGTGTGTGTGTGTTGTCGGTGTGTGTGTGTTGTCGGTGTGTGTGTGTGTGTGTTGTGTGTGTGTTGTCGGTGTGTGTGTGTGTGTGTTGTCGGTGTGTGTGTGTGTGTTGTCGGTGTGTGTGTGTGTGTGTGTTGTCGGTGTGTGTGTGTGTTGTGTGTGTGTGTTGTCGGTGTGTGTGTGTTGTCAGTGTGTGTGTGTGTGTGTGTCTTGTCGGTGTGTGTGTTGTCGTTGTGTGTGTGTGTGTTGTCGGTGTGTGTGTGTGTTGTGTATGTGTGTGTTGTCGGTGTGTGTGTGTGTGTGTTGTCGGTGTGTGTGTGTGTGTGTTGTCGGTGTGTGTGTGTGTGTGTTGTCGGTGTGTGTGTGTGTGTTGTCGGTGTGTGAGTGTGTGTGTGTGTTGTCGGTGTGTGTGTGTGTGTGTGTTGTCGGTGTGTGTGTGTTGTCGGTGTGTGTGTGTGTGTGGTAGGTGTGTGTGTGTGTGTTGTCGGTGTGTGTGTGTGTGTTGTCGGTGTGTGTGTGTGTGTGTTGTCGGTGTGTGTGTGTGTGTGTGTGTGTGTGTTGTGTGTGTGTGTGTTGTCGGTGTGTGTGTGTGTGTGTGTGTTGTCGGTGTGTGTGTGTGTGTGTGTGTGTGTGTGTTGTCTGTGTGTGTGTGATGTCGGTGTGTGTGTGTGTGTTGTCGGTGTGTGTGTGTGTGTGTGTTGTCAGTGTGTGTGTGTGTGTTGTCGGTGTGTGTGTGTGTGTGTTGTCTGTGTGTGTGTGTTGTCGGTGTGTGTGTGTGTGTGTGTTGTCGGTGTGTGTGTGTGTGTTGTCAGTGTGTGTGTGTGTGTTGTCGGTGTGTGTGTGTGTGTGTGTTGTCGGTGTGTGTGTGTGTCTGTTGTCGGTGTGTGTGTGTGTGTGTGTGTGTGTGTTGTCGGTGTGTGTGTGTTGTCGGTGTGTGTGTGTGTGTGTTGTCGGTGTGTGTGTGTGTTGTCGGTGTGTGTGTGTGTGTGTGTTGTCGGTGTGTGTGTGTGTGTGTGTGTTGTCTGTGTGTGTGTGATGTCGGTGTGTGTGTGTGTGTTGTCGGTGTGTGTGTGTGTGTTGTCAGTGTGTGTGTGTGTGTTGTCGGTGTGTGTGTGTGTGTGTTGTCTGTGTGTGTGTGTTGTCGGTGTGTGTGTGTGTTGTCGGTGTGTGTGTGTGTGTGTGTTGTCGGTGTGTGTGTGTGTGTTGTCAGTGTGTGTGTGTGTGTTGTCGGTGTGTGTGTGTGTGTGTGTTGTCGGATTGTGTGTGTGTCTGTGTTGTCGGTGTGTGTGTGTGTGTTGTCGGTGTGTGTGTGTGTGTGTTGTCGGTGTGTGTGAGTGTGTTGCTGGTGTGTGTGTGTTGTCGTTGTGTGTGTGTGTGTTGTCGGTGTGTGTGTGTGTTGTCGGTGTGTGTGTGTGTGTGTTGTCGGTGTGTGTGTGTGTGTGTTGTCAGTGTGTGTGTGTGTGTTGTCGGTGTGTTTGTGTGTGTGTTGTCAGTGTGTGTGTGTGTTGTCGGTGTGTGTGTGTGTGTGTGTGTGTGTGTGTGTGTTGTCGGTGTGTGTGTGTGTGTTGTCGGTGTGTGTGTGTGTTGTCGGTGTGTGTGTGTGTGTGTGTTGTCAGTGTGTGTGTGTGTGTTGTCGGTGTGTGTGTGTGTGTCAGTGTGTGTGTGTGTGTGTGTCTTGTCGGTGTGTGTGTTGTCGTTGTGTGTGTGTGTGTTGTCGGTGTGTGTGTGTGTTGTGTATGTGTGTGTTGTCGGTGTGTGTGTGTGTGTGTTGTCGGTGTGTGTGTGTGTGTGTTGTCGGTGTGTGTGTGTGTGTGTTGTCGGTGTGTGTGTGTGTGTTGTCGGTGTGTGAGTGTGTGTGTGTGTTGTCGGTGTGTGTGTGTGTGTGTGTTGTCGTGTGTGTGTGTGTTGTCGGTGTGTGTGTGTGTGTGGTAGGTGTGTGTGTGTGTGTTGTCGGTGTGTGTGTGTGTGTTGTCGGTGTGTGTGTGTGTGTGTTGTCGGTGTGTGTGTGTGTGTGTGTGTGTGTGTTGTGTGTGTGTGTGTTGTCGGTGTGTGTGTGTGTGTGTGTGTTGTCGGTGTGTGTGTGTGTGTGTGTGTGTGTGTGTTGTCTGTGTGTGTGTGATGTCGGTGTGTGTGTGTGTGTTGTCGGTGTGTGTGTGTGTGTGTGTTGTCAGTGTGTGTGTGTGTGTTGTCGGTGTGTGTGTGTGTGTGTTGTCTGTGTGTGTGTGTTGTCGGTGTGTGTGTGTGTGTGTGTTGTCGGTGTGTGTGTGTGTGTTGTCAGTGTGTGTGTGTGTGTTGTCGGTGTGTGTGTGTGTGTGTGTTGTCGGTGTGTGTGTGTGTCTGTTGTCGGTGTGTGTGTGTGTGTGTGTGTGTGTGTGTCGGTGTGTGTGTGTTGTCGGTGTGTGTGTGTGTGTGTTGTCGGTGTGTGTGTGTGTTGTCGGTGTGTGTGTGTGTGTGTGTTGTCGGTGTGTGTGTGTGTGTGTGTGTTGTCTGTGTGTGTGTGATGTCGGTGTGTGTGTGTGTGTTGTCGGTGTGTGTGTGTGTGTTGTCAGTGTGTGTGTGTGTGTTGTCGGTGTGTGTGTGTGTGTGTTGTCTGTGTGTGTGTGTTGTCGGTGTGTGTGTGTGTTGTCGGTGTGTGTGTGTGTGTGTGTTGTCGGTGTGTGTGTGTGTGTTGTCAGTGTGTGTGTGTGTGTTGTCGGTGTGTGTGTGTGTGTGTGTTGTCGGATTGTGTGTGTGTCTGTGTTGTCGGTGTGTGTGTGTGTGTTGTCGGTGTGTGTGTGTGTGTGTTGTCGGTGTGTGTGAGTGTGTTGCTGGTGTGTGTGTGTTGTCGTTGTGTGTGTGTGTGTTGTCGGTGTGTGTGTGTGTTGTCGGTGTGTGTGTGTGTGTGTTGTCGGTGTGTGTGTGTGTGTGTTGTCAGTGTGTGTGTGTGTGTTGTCGGTGTGTGTGTGTGTGTGTTGTCAGTGTGTGTGTGTGTTGTCGGTGTGTGTGTGTGTGTGTGTGTGTGTGTGTGTGTTGTCGGTGTGTGTGTGTGTGTTGTCGGTGTGTGTGTGTGTTGTCGGTGTGTGTGTGTGTGTGTGTTGTCAGTGTGTGTGTGTGTGTTGTCGGTGTGTGTGTGTGTGTGTTGTCGTTGTGTGTGTGTGTGTGTTGTCGTTGTGTGTGTGTGTGTTGTCAGTGTGTGTGTGTGTGTGTTGTCGGTTTGTGTGTGTGTGTTGTGTGTGTGTGTGTTGTCGGTGTGTGTGTGTGTGTGTTGTCGGTGTGTGTGTGTGTGTGTGTGTGTGTGTGTGTTGTCGGTGTGTGTGTGTGTGTGTTGTCGGTGTGTGTGTGTGTGTGTCTTGTCGGTGTGTGTGTGTTGTCGTTGTGTGTGTGTGTTGTCGGTGTGTGTGTGTGTGTTGTCGGTGTGTGTGTGTGTGTGTTGTCGGTGTGTGTGTGTGTTGTGTGTGTGTGTGTGTGTTGTCGGTGTGTGTGTGTGTGTGTTGTCGGTGTGTGTGTGTGTGTGTCTTGTCGGTGTGTGTGTGTTGTCGTTGTGTGTGTGTGTGTGTGTGGTAGGTGTGTGTGTGTGTTGTCGGTGAGTGTGTGTGTGTGTGTGTTGTCGGTGTGTGTGTGTGTTGTCGGTGTGTGTGTGTGTGTTGTCGGTGTGTGTGTGTGTGTTGTTGGTGTGTGTGTGTGTGTGTGTTGTCGGTGTGTGTGTGTGTTGTCGGTGTGTGTGTGTGTTGTCGGTGTGTGTGTGTGTGTTGTCGGTGTGTGTGTGTGTTGTCGGTGTGTGTGTGTGTGTGTTGTCGGTGTGTGTGTGTGTCTGTGTTGTCGGTGTGTGTGTGTGTGTGTGTGTTGTCGGTGTGTGTGTGTTGTCGGTGTGTGTGTGTGTGTGTTGTCGGTGTGTGTGTGTGTGTTGTCGGTGTGTGTGTGTGTGTTGTCGGTGTGTGTGTGTGTGTGTTGTCGGTGTGTGTGTGTGTGTGTGTTGTCGCTGTGTGTGTGTATGTGTTATGTGTGTGTGTGTTGTCGGTGTGTGTGTGTGTGTGTTGTCGGTGTGTGTGTGTGTGTGTTGTCGGTGTGTGTGTGTGTGTGTGTTGTCGGTGTGTGTGTGTGTGTTGTCGGTGTGTGTGTGTGTGTGTCTGTG
>NC_138300.1:40000-95000 GCF_965601325.2 Salmo salar
TGTCGGTGTGTGTTTGTGTTGTCGGTGTGTGTGTGTGTGTGTGTGTTGTCGGTGTGTGTGTGTGTTGTGTATGTGTGTGTTGTCGGTGTGTGTGTGTGTGTGTTGTCGGTGTGTGTGTGTGTGTTGTCGGTGTGTGTGTGTGTGTTGTCGGTGTGTGTGTGTGTGTTGTCGGTGTGTGAGTGTGTGTGTGTTGTCGGTGTGTGTGTGTGTGTGTGTGTGTTGTCGGTGTGTGTGTGTTGTTGGTGTGTGTGTGTGTGTGTTAGGTGTGTGTGTGTGTGTTGTCGGTGTGTGTGTGTGTGTGTTGTCGGTGTGTGTGTGTGTGTGTTGTCGGTGTGTGTGTGTGTGTGTGTGTGTGTTGTGTGTGTGTGTGTGTGTGTGTGTTGTCGGTGTGTGTGTGTGTGTGTGTGTGTGTGTTGTCTGTGTGTGTGTGATGTCGGTGTGTGTGTGTGTGTTGTCGGTGTGTGTGTGTGTGTGTTGTCAGTGTGTGTGTGTGTGTTGTCGGTGTGTGTGTGTGTGTGTTGTCTGTGTGTGTGTGTTGTCGGTGTGTGTGTGTGTTGTCGGTGTGTGTGTGTGTGTTGTCGGTGTGTGTGTGTGTTGTCGGTGTGTGTGTGTGTGTGTTGTCGGTGTGTGTGTGTGTGTGTGTTGTCGGTGTGTGTGTGTGTCTGTGTTGTCGGTGTGTGTGTGTGTGTTGTCGGTGTGTGTGTGTGTGTTGTCGGTGTGTGAGTGTGTTGCTGGTGTGTGTGTGTGTGTTGTCGGTGTGTGTGTGTGTTGTCGGTGTGTGTGTGTGTTGTCGGTGTGTGTGTGTGTGTTGTCGGTGTGTTGTCGGTGTGTGTGTGTGTTGTGTGTGTGTGTGTTGTCAGTGTGTGTGTGTGTGTGTTGTCGGTGTGTGTGTGTGTGTGTTGTCGGTGTGTGTGTGTGTGTTGTCGGTGTGTGTGTGTGTGTGTTGTCGGTGTGTGTGTGTGTGTGTTGTCGGTGTGTGTGTGTGTGTTGTCGGTGTGTGTGTGTGTGTGTGTGTGTGTGTGTGTGTGTGTGTGTGTGTGTGTTGTCGGTGTGTGTGTGAGTGTGTGTTGTCGGTGTGTGTGTGTGTGTGTTGTCGGTGTGTGTTTGTGTTGTCGGTGTGTGTGTGTGTGTGTGTGTTGTCGGTGTGTGTGTGTGTTGTGTATGTGTGTGTTGTCGGTGTGTGTGTGTGTGTGTTGTCGGTGTGTGTGTGTGTGTTGTCGGTGTGTGTGTGTGTGTTGTCGGTGTGTGTGTGTGTGTTGTCGGTGTGTGAGTGTGTGTGTGTTGTCGGTGTGTGTGTGGTGTGTGTGTGTGTTGTCGGTGTGTGTGTGTTGTTGGTGTGTGTGTGTGTGTGTTAGGTGTGTGTGTGTGTGTTGTCGGTGTGTGTGTGTGTGTGTTGTCGGTGTGTGTGTGTGTGTGTTGTCGGTGTGTGTGTGTGTGTGTGTGTGTGTGTGTGTGTGTGTGTGTGTGTGTGTGTTGTCGTGTGTGTGTGTGTGTGTGTGTGTGTGTTGTCTGTGTGTGTGTGATGTCGGTGTGTGTGTGTGTGTTGTCGGTGTGTGTGTGTGTGTGTTGTCAGTGTGTGTGTGTGTGTTGTCGGTGTGTGTGTGTGTGTGTTGTCTGTGTGTGTGTGTTGTCGGTGTGTGTGTGTGTTGTCGGTGTGTGTGTGTGTGTTGTCGGTGTGTGTGTGTGTTGTCGGTGTGTGTGTGTGTGTTGTCGGTGTGTGTGTGTGTGTGTGTTGTCGGTGTGTGTGTGTGTCTGTGTTGTCGGTGTGTGTGTGTGTGTTGTCGGTGTGTGTGTGTGTGTTGTCGGTGTGTGTGAGTGTGTTGCTGGTGTGTGTGTGTGTGTTGTCGGTGTGTGTGTGTGTTGTCGGTGTGTGTGTGTGTTGTGGGTGTGTGTGTGTTGTCGGTGTGTGTGTGTGTGTGTTGTCAGTGTGTGTGTGTGTGTGTTGTCGGTGTGTGTGTGTGTGTTGTCGGTGTGTGTGTGTGTGTGTTGTCGGTGTGTGTGTGTGTGTGTGTGTGTGTTGTCGGTGTGTGTGTGTGTGTTGTCGGTGTGTGTGTGTGTGTGTGTGTGTTGTCGGTGTGTGTGTGTGTGTGTGTGTGTGTGTGTGTGTGTGTTGTCGGGTGTGTGTGTGTTGTCGGTGTGTGTGTGTGTGTGTTGTCGGTGTGTTGTCGGTGTGTGTGTGTGTGTGTTGTCGGTGTGTGTGTGTGTGTTGTCGGTGTGTGTGTGTGTGTGTGTTGTCGGTGTGTGTGTGTGTTGTGTGTGTGTGTGTGTTGTCGGTGTGTGTGTGTTGTCAGTGTGTGTGTGTGTGTGTGTGTCTTGTCGGTGTGTGTGTGTTGTCGTTGTGTGTGTGTGTGTTGTCGGTGTGTGTGTTGTGTATGTGTGTGTTGTCGGTGTGTGTGTGTGTGTGTTGTCGGTGTGTGTGTGTGTGTGTTGTCGGTGTGTGTGTGTGTGTGTTGTCGGTGTGTGTGTGTGTGTTGTCGGTGTGTGAGTGTGTGTGTGTGTTGTCGGTGTGTGTGTGTGTGTGTGTTGTCGGTGTGTGTGTGTTGTCGGTGTGTGTGTGTGTGTGGTAGGTGTGTGTGTGTGTGTTGTCGGTGTGTGTGTGTGTGTTGTCGGTGTGTGTGTGTGTGTGTTGTCGGTGTGTGTGTGTGTGTGTGTGTGTGTGTTGTGTGTGTGTGTGTTGTCGGTGTGTGTGTGTGTGTGTTGTCGGTGTGTGTGTGTGTGTGTGTGTGTTGTCTGTGTGTGTGTGATGTCGGTGTGTGTGTGTGTGTTGTCGGTGTGTGTGTGTGTGTGTGTTGTCAGTGTGTGTGTGTGTGTTGTCGGTGTGTGTGTGTGTGTGTTGTCTGTGTGTGTGTGTTGTCGGTGTGTGTGTGTGTTGTCGGTGTGTGTGTGTGTGTGTGTGTTGTCGGTGTGTGTGTGTGTGTTGTCAGTGTGTGTGTGTGTGTTGTCGGTGTGTGTGTGTGTGTGTGTTGTCGGTGTGTGTGTGTGTCTGTGTTGTCGGTGTGTGTGTGTGTGTTGTCGGTGTGTGTGTGTGTGTGTTGTCGGTGTGTGTAAGTGTGTTGCTGGTGTGTGTGTGTGTGTTGTCGTTGTGTGTGTGTGTGTTGTCGGTGTGTGTGTGTGTTGTCGGTGTGTGTGTGTGTGTTGTCGGTGTGTGTGTGTGTGTGTTGTCAGTGTGTGTGTGTGTGTTGTCGGTGTGTGTGTGTGTGTTGTCGGTGTGTGTGTGTGTGTTGTCGGTGTGTGTGTGTGTGTGTGTGTGTGTTGTCGGTGTGTGTGTGTGTGTTGTCGGTGTGTGTGTGTGTGTGTTGTCGGTGTGTGTGTGTGTGTGTGTGTGTGTGTTGTCGGTGTGTGTGTGTTGTCGGTGTGTGTGTGTGTGTGTTGTCGGTGTGTGTGTGTGTTGTCGGTGTGTGTGTGTGTGTGTGTTGTCGGTGTGTGTGTGTGTGTGTGTGTGTTGTCTGTGTGTGTGTGATGTCGGTGTGTGTGTGTGTGTTGTCGGTGTGTGTGTGTGTGTGTGTTGTCAGTGTGTGTGTGTGTGTTGTCGGTGTGTGTGTGTGTGTGTTGTCTGTGTGTGTGTGTTGTCGGTGTGTGTGTGTGTTGTCGGTGTGTGTGTGTGTGTGTGTTGTCGGTGTGTGTGTGTGTGTTGTCAGTGTGTGTGTGTGTGTTGTCGGTGTGTGTGTGTGTGTGTGTTGTCGGACAGTGTGTGTGTCTGTGTTGTCGGTGTGTGTGTGTGTGTTGTCGGTGTGTGTGTGTGTGTGTTGTCGGTGTGTGTGAGTGTGTTGCTGGTGTGTGTGTGTGTGTTGTCGTTGTGTGTGTGTGTGTTGTCGGTGTGTGTGTGTGTTGTCGGTGTGTGTGTGTGTGTTGTCGGTGTGTGTGTGTGTTGTCAGTGTGTGTGTGTGTGTTGTCGGTGTGTGTGTGTGTGTTGTCGGTGTGTGTGTGTGTGTTGTCGGTGTGTGTGTGTGTGTGTGTGTTGTCGGTGTGTGTGTGTGTGTTGTCGGTGTGTGTGTGTGTGTGTTGTCGGTGTGTGTGTGTGTGTGTGTGTGTGTTGTCGGTGTGTGTGTGTTGTCGGTGTGTGTGTGTGTTGTCGGTGTGTTGTCGGTGTGTGTGTGTGTGTGTTGTCGGTGTGTGTGTGTGTGTTGTCGGTGTGTGTGTGTGTGTGTGTTGTCGGTGTGTGTGTGTGTTGTGTGTGTGTGTGTGTTGTCGGTGTGTGTGTTGTCAGTGTGTGTGTGTGTGTGTGTCTTGTCGGTGTGTGTGTGTTGTCGTTGTGTGTGTGTGTGTGTGTGGTAGGTGTGTGTGTGTGTTGTCGGTGTGTGTGTGTGTTGTCGGTGTGTGAGTGTGTTGTCGGTGTGTGTGTGTGTGTTGTCGGTGTGTGTGTGTGTGTGTTGTTGGTGTGTGTGTCTGTGTGTGTGTGTTGTCGGTGTGTGTGTGTTGTCGGTGTGTGTGTGTGTGTGTTGTCGGTGTGTGTGTGTGTGTGTTGTCGGTGTGTGTGTGTGTGTTGTCGGTGTGTGTGTGTGTGTGTGTGTGTGTGTGTGTGTGTGTGTGTGTGTGTGTGTGTGTGTGTGTGTGTGTGTGTGTGTGTGTGTGTGTTGTCGGTGTGTGTGTGTTGTCGGTGTGTGTGTGTGTGTGTGTGTTGTCAGTGTGTGTGTGTGTGTGTGTGTTGTCGGTGTGTGTGTGTGTGTTGTCGGTGTGTGTGTGTGTGTGTTGTCGGTGTGTGTGTGTGTGTGTGTGTGTGTGTTGTCGGTGTGTGTGTGTGTGTTGTCGGTGTGTGTGTGTGTGTGTTTTGTCGGTGTGTGTGTGTGTTGTCGGTGTGTGTGTGTGTGTGTCTTGTCAGTGTGTGTGTGTGTGTGTTGTCGGTGTGTGTGTGTTTATGTGTTGTCGGTGTGTGTGTGTGTGTGTGTTGTCGGTGTGTGTGTGTGTTGTCGGTGTGTGTGTCTGTGTGTGTGTTGTCGGTTTTTGTGTGTGTGTTGTCGGTGTGTGTGTGTGTGTGTTGTCGGTGTGTGTGTGTGTGTGTTGTCGGTGTGTGTGTGTGTGTGTGTGTGTGTGTGTATGTGTGTGTGTGTGTGTGTGTGTTGTCGGTGTGTGTGTTGTCGGTGTGTGTGTGTGTGTTGTTGGTGTGTGTGTCTGTGTGTGTGTTGTCGGTGTGTGTGTGTGTGTTGTCGGTGTGTGTGTGTGTGTGTGTTGTCCGTGTGTGTGTGTGTGTGTTGTCGGTGTGTGTGTGTGTGTGTGTGTGTGTGTGTGTGTGTGTGTGTGTGTGTGTGTGTGTTGTCGGTGTGTGTGTTGTCGGTGTGTGTGTGTGTGTGTGTTGTCGGTGTGTGTGTGTGTGTGTGTGTGTGTGTGTGTGTGTGTGTGTGTGTGTGTGTGTGTGTGTTGTCGGTGTGTGTGTGTGTGTTGTCGGTGTGTGTGTGTGTGTGTGTTGTCAGTGTGTGTGTGTGTGTGTTGTCGGTGTGTGTGTGTGTGTTGTCGGTGTGTGTGTGTGTGTGTTGTCGGTGTGTGTGTGTGTGTGTGTGTGTGTTGTCGGTGTGTGTGTGTGTGTTGTCGGTGTGTGTGTGTGTGTGTTTTGTCGGTGTGTGTGTGTGTGTTGTCGGTGTGTGTGTGTGTGTGTCTTGTCAGTGTGTGTGTGTGTGTGTTGTCGGTGTGTGTGTGTTTATGTGTTGTCGGTGTGTGTGTGTGTGTGTGTTGTCGGTGTGTGTGTGTGTGTTGTCGGTGTGTGTGTGTGTGTGTGTGTGTTGTCGGTGTGTGTGTGTGTGTGTTGTCGGTGTGTGTGTGTGTGTGTGTGTGTTGTCGGTGTGTGTGTGTGTTGTGTGTGTGTGTGTTGTCAGTGTGTGTGTGTGTGTGTTGTCGGTGTGTGTGTATGTGTGTTGTCGGTGTGTGTGTGTGTGTCTTGTCAGTGTGTGTGTGTGTGTGTTGTCGGTGTGTGTGTGTTTATGTGTTGTCGGTGTGTGTGTGTGTGTGTGTTGTCGGTGTGTGTGTGTTGTCGGTGTGTGTGTGTGTGTTGTCGGTGTGTGTGTGTGTGTGTGTGTGTGTGTGTTGTCGGTGTGTGTGTATGTGTGTTGTCGGTGGTGTGTGTGTGTGTGTGTGTGTGTGTTGTCGGTGTGTGTGTGTGTGTTGTCGGTGTGTGTGTGTGTGTGTTGTCGGTGTGTGTGTGTGTGTGTTGTCGGTGTGTGTGTGTGTGTGTGTGTGTTGTCGGTGTGTGTGTGTGTGTTGTCGGTGTGTGTATGTGTGTGTGTTGTTGGTGTGTGTGTGTGTGTTGTCGGTGTGTGTGTGTGTGTCTTGTCAGTGTGTGTGTGTGTGTGTTGTCGGTGTGTGTGTGTTTATGTGTTGTCGGTGTGTGTGTGTGTGTGTGTTGTCGGTGTGTGTGTGTGTTGTCGGTGTGTGTGTGTGTGTTGTCGGTGTGTGTGTGTGTGTGTGTGTGTGTGTGTGTGTTGTCGGTGTGTGTGTGTGTGTGTTGTCGGTGTGTGTGTGTGTGTGTGTGTGTGTGTGTTGTCGGTGTGTGTGTGTGTGTGTTGTCGGTGTGTGTGTGTGTGTGTGTGTGTGTGTGTGTGTTGTCGGTGTGTGTGTGTGTTGTGTGTGTGTGTGTTGTCGGTGTGTGTGTGTGTGTTGTCGGTGTGTGTGTGTGTGTTGTCGGTGTGTGTGTGTGTGTGTTGTCGGTGTGTGTGTGTGTGTTGTCGGTGTGTGTGTGTGTGTGTTGTCGGTGTGTGTGTGTGTTGTCGGTGTGTGTGTGTGTGTGTTGTCGGTGTGTGTGTGTGTGCTGTGTGTGTGTGTGTGTTGTCGGTGTGTGTGTGTGTGTGTTGTCGGTGTGTGTGTGTGTGTGTGTTGTCGGTGTGTGTGTGTGTTGTCGGTGTGTGTGTGTGTGTTGTCGGTGTGTTGTCGGTGTGTGTCTGTGTTGTGTGTGTGTGTGTTGTCGGTGTGTGTGTGTGTGTGTTGTCGGTGTGTGTGTGTGTGTGTTGTCGGTGTGTGTGTGTGTGTTGTCGGTGTGTGTGTGTGTGTGTTGTCGGTGTGTGTGTGTGTGTGTTGTCGGTGTGTGTGTGTGTGTTGTCGGTGTGTGTGTGTGTGTGTGTGTGTGTGTGTGTGTGTGTGTTGTCGGTGTGTGTGTGAGTGTGTGTTGTCGGTGTGTGTGTGTGTGTTGTCGGTGTGTGTGAGTGTGTTGCTGGTGTGTGTGTGTGTGTGTGTTGTCGGTGTGTGTGTGTGTTGTCGGTGTGTGTGTTTGTTGTGGGTGTGTGTGTGTTGTCGGTGTGTGTGTGTGTGTGTTGTCAGTGTGTGTGTGTGTGTGTTGTCGGTGTGTGTGTGTGTGTTGTCGGTGTGTGTGTGTGTGTGTTGTCGGTGTGTGTGTGTGTGTGTGTGTGTGTTGTCGGTGTGTGTGTGTGTGTTGTCGGTGTGTGTGTGTGTGTGTGTGTGTTGTCGGTGTGTGTGTGTGTGTGTGTGTGTGTGTTGTCGGTGTGTGTGTGTTGTCGGTGTGTGTGTGTGTGTGTTGTCGGTGTGTTGTCGGTGTGTGTGTGTGTGTGTTGTCGGTGTGTGTGTGTGTGTTGTCGGTGTGTGTGTGTGTGTGTGTTGTCGGTGTGTGTGTGTGTTGTGTGTGTGTGTGTGTTGTCGGTGTGTGTGTGTTGTCGTTGTGTGTGTGTGTGTTGTCGGTGTGTGTGTGTGTTGTGTATGTGTGTGTTGTCGGTGTGTGTGTGTGTGTGTTGTCGGTGTGTGTGTGTGTGTGTTGTCGGTGTGTGTGTGTGTGTGTTGTCGGTGTGTGTGTGTGTGTTGTCGGTGTGTGAGTGTGTGTGTGTGTTGTCGGTGTGTGTGTGTGTGTGTGTTGTCGGTGTGTGTGTGTTGTCGGTGTGTGTGTGTGTGTGGTAGGTGTGTGTGTGTGTGTTGTCGGTGTGTGTGTGTGTGTTGTCGGTGTGTGTGTGTGTGTGTTGTCGGTGTGTGTGTGTGTGTGTGTGTGTGTTGTGTGTGTGTGTGTTGTCGGTGTGTGTGTGTGTGTGTTGTCGGTGTGTGTGTGTGTGTGTGTGTGTTGTCTGTGTGTGTGTGATGTCGGTGTGTGTGTGTGTGTTGTCGGTGTGTGTGTGTGTGTGTGTTGTCAGTGTGTGTGTGTGTGTTGTCGGTGTGTGTGTGTGTGTGTTGTCTGTGTGTGTGTGTTGTCGGTGTGTGTGTGTGTTGTCGGTGTGTGTGTGTGTGTGTGTTGTCGGTGTGTGTGTGTGTGTTGTCAGTGTGTGTGTGTGTGTTGTCGGTGTGTGTGTGTGTGTGTGTTGTCGGTGTGTGTGTGTGTCTGTGTTGTCGGTGTGTGTGTGTGTGTTGTCGGTGTGTGTGTGTGTGTGTTGTCGGTGTGTGTGAGTGTGTTGCTGGTGTGTGTGTGTGTGTTGTCGTTGTGTGTGTGTGTGTTGTCGGTGTGTGTGTGTGTTGTCGGTGTGTGTGTGTGTGTTGTCGGTGTGTGTGTGTGTGTTGTCAGTGTGTGTGTGTGTGTTGTCGGTGTGTGTGTGTGTGTTGTCGGTGTGTGTGTGTGTGTTGTCGGTGTGTGTGTGTGTGTGTGTGTGTGTGTGTTGTCGGTGTGTGTGTGTGTGTTGTCGGTGTGTGTGTGTGTGTGTTGTCGGTGTGTGTGTGTGTGTGTGTGTGTGTGTTGTCGGTGTGTGTGTGTTGTCGGTGTGTGTGTGTGTGTGTTGTCGGTGTGTGTGTGTGTTGTCGGTGTGTGTGTGTGTGTGTGTTGTCGGTGTGTGTGTGTGTGTGTGTGTGTTGTCTGTGTGTGTGTGATGTCGGTGTGTGTGTGTGTGTTGTCGGTGTGTGTGTGTGTGTGTGTTGTCAGTGTGTGTGTGTGTGTTGTCGGTGTGTGTGTGTGTTGTCTGTGTGTGTGTGTTGTCGGTGTGTGTGTGTGTTGTCGGTGTGTGTGTGTGTGTGTGTTGTCGGTGTGTGTGTGTGTGTTGTCAGTGTGTGTGTGTGTGTTGTCGGTGTGTGTGTGTGTGTGTGTTGTCGGACAGTGTGTGTGTCTGTGTTGTCGGTGTGTGTGTGTGTGTTGTCGGTGTGTGTGTGTGTGTGTTGTCGGTGTGTGTGAGTGTGTTGCTGGTGTGTGTGTGTGTGTTGTCGTTGTGTGTGTGTTGTCGGTGTGTGTGTGTGTTGTCGGTGTGTGTGTGTGTGTTGTCGGTGTGTGTGTGTGTGTGTTGTCAGTGTGTGTGTGTGTGTTGTCGGTGTGTGTGTGTGTGTTGTCGGTGTGTGTGTGTGTGTTGTCGGTGTGTGTGTGTGTGTGTTGTCGGTGTGTGTGTGTGTGTTGTCGGTGTGTGTGTGTGTGTGTTGTCGGTGTGTGTGTGTGTGTGTGTGTGTGTTGTCGGTGTGTGTGTGTTGTCGGTGTGTGTGTGTGTGTGTTGTCGGTGTGTTGTCGGTGTGTGTGTGTGTGTGTTGTCGGTGTGTGTGTGTGTGTTGTCGGTGTGTGTGTGTGTGTGTGTTGTCGGTGTGTGTGTGTGTTGTGTGTGTGTGTGTGTTGTCGGTGTGTGTGTTGTCAGTGTGTGTGTGTGTGTGTGTCTTGTCGGTGTGTGTGTGTTGTCGTTGTGTGTGTGTGTGTGTGTGGTAGGTGTGTGTGTGTGTTGTCGGTGTGTGTGTGTGTTGTCGGTGTGTGAGTGTGTTGTCGGTGTGTGTGTGTGTGTTGTCGGTGTGTGTGTGTGTGTGTTGTTGGTGTGTGTGTCTGTGTGTGTGTGTTGTCGGTATGTGTGTGTTGTCGGTGTGTGTGTGTGTGTGTTGTCGGTGTGTGTGTGTGTGTGTTGTCGGTGTGTGTGTGTGTGTTGTCGGTGTGTGTGTGTGTGTGTGTGTGTGTGTGTGTGTGTGTGTGTGTGTGTGTGTGTGTTGTCGGTGTGTGTGTGTTGTCGGTGTGTGTGTGTGTGTGTGTGTTGTCAGTGTGTGTGTGTGTGTGTGTTGTCGGTGTGTGTGTGTGTGTTGTCGGTGTGTGTGTGTGTGTTGTCGGTGTGTGTGTGTGTGTGTTGTCGGTGTGTGTGTGTGTGTGTGTGTGTGTGTTGTCGGTGTGTGTGTGTGTGTTGTCGGTGTGTGTGTGTGTGTGTTTTGTCGGTGTGTGTGTGTGTTGTCGGTGTGTGTGTGTGTGTGTCTTGTCAGTGTGTGTGTGTGTGTGTTGTCGGTGTGTGTGTGTTTATGTGTTGTCGGTGTGTGTGTGTGTGTGTGTTGTCGGTGTGTGTGTGTGTTGTCGGTGTGTGTGTCTGTGTGTGTGTTGTCGGTTTTTGTGTGTGTGTTGTCGGTGTGTGTGTGTGTGTGTTGTCGGTGTGTGTGTGTGTGTGTTGTCGGTGTGTGTGTGTGTGTGTGTGTGTGTATGTGTGTGTGTGTGTGTGTGTGTTGTCGGTGTGTGTGTTGTCGGTGTGTGTGTGTGTGTTGTTGGTGTGTGTGTCTGTGTGTGTGTTGTCGGTGTGTGTGTGTGTGTTGTCGGTGTGTGTGTGTGTGTGTGTGTTGTCCGTGTGTGTGTGTGTGTGTTGTCGGTGTGTGTGTGTGTGTGTGTGTGTGTGTGTGTGTTGTCGGTGTGTGTGTTGTCGGTGTGTGTGTGTGTGTGTGTGTGTGTGTGTGTGTGTGTGTGTGTGTGTGTGTGTGTTGTCGGTGTGTGTGTGTGTGTTGTCGGTGTGTGTGTGTGTGTGTGTTGTCAGTGTGTGTGTGTGTGTGTTGTCGGTGTGTGTGTGTGTGTTGTCGGTGTGTGTGTGTGTGTGTGTGTTGTCGGTGTGTGTGTGTGTGTGTGTGTGTGTTGTCGGTGTGTGTGTGTGTGTTGTCGGTGTGTGTGTGTGTGTGTTTTGTCGGTGTGTGTGTGTGTGTTGTCGGTGTGTGTGTGTGTGTGTCTTGTCAGTGTGTGTGTGTGTGTGTTGTCGGTGTGTGTGTGTTTATGTGTTGTCGGTGTGTGTGTGTGTGTGTGTTGTCGGTGTGTGTGTGTGTGTTGTCGGTGTGTGTGTGTGTGTGTGTGTGTTGTCGGTGTGTGTGTGTGTGTGTTGTCGGTGTGTGTGTGTGTGTGTGTGTTGTCGGTGTGTGTGTGTGTTGTGTGTGTGTGTGTTGTCAGTGTGTGTGTGTGTGTGTTGTCGGTGTGTGTGTATGTGTGTTGTCGGTGTGTGTGTGTGTGTCTTGTCAGTGTGTGTGTGTGTGTGTTGTCGGTGTGTGTGTGTTTATGTGTTGTCGGTGTGTGTGTGTGTGTGTGTTGTCGGTGTGTGTGTGTTGTCGGTGTGTGTGTGTGTGTTGTCGGTGTGTGTGTGTGTGTGTGTGTGTGTGTGTTGTCGGTGTGTGTGTATGTGTGTTGTCGGTGTGTGTGTGTGTGTGTGTGTGTGTGTTGTCGGTGTGTGTGTGTGTGTTGTCGGTGTGTGTGTGTGTGTGTTGTCGGTGTGTGTGTGTGTGTGTTGTCGGTGTGTGTGTGTGTGTGTGTGTGTGTTGTCGGTGTGTGTGTGTGTGTTGTCGGTGTGTGTATGTGTGTGTGTTGTTGGTGTGTGTGTGTGTGTTGTCGGTGTGTGTGTGTGTGTCTTGTCAGTGTGTGTGTGTGTGTGTGTTGTCGGTGTGTGTGTGTTTATGTGTTGTCGGTGTGTGTGTGTGTGTGTGTTGTCGGTGTGTGTGTGTGTTGTCGGTGTGTGTGTGTGTGTTGTCGGTGTGTGTGTGTGTGTGTGTGTGTGTGTGTGTTGTCGGTGTGTGTGTGTGTGTTGTCGGTGTGTGTGTGTGTGTGTGTGTGTGTGTGTGTTGTCGGTGTGTTGTGTGTGTGTTGTCGGTGTGTGTGTGTGTGTGTGTGTGTGTGTGTGTGTTGTCGGTGTGTGTGTGTGTTGTGTGTGTGTGTGTGTTGTCGGTGTGTGTGTGTGTGTTGTCGGTGTGTGTGTGTGTGTTGTCGGTGTGTGTGTGTGTGTGTGTGTTGTCGGTGTGTGTGTGTGTGTTGTCGGTGTGTGTGTGTGTGTGTTGTCGGTGTGTGTGTGTGTGTGTTGTCGGTGTGTGTGTGTGTGTGTGTGTGTGTGTGTGTGTTGTCGGTGTGTGTGTGTGCTGTGTGTGTGTGTGTTGTCGGTGTGTGTGTGTGTGTGTTGTCGGTGTGTGTGTGTGTGTGTGTTGTCGGTGTGTGTGTGTGTTGTCGGTGTGTGTGTGTGTGTTGTCGGTGTGTTGTCGGTGTGTGTCTGTGTTGTGTGTGTGTGTGTTGTCGGTGTGTGTGTGTGTGTGTTGTCGGTGTGTGTGTGTGTGTGTTGTCGGTGTGTGTGTGTGTGTTGTCGGTGTGTGTGTGTGTGTGTTGTCGGTGTGTGTGTGTGTGTGTTGTCGGTGTGTGTGTGTGTGTGTTGTCGGTGTGTGTGTGTGTGTGTGTGTGTGTGTGTGTGTGTGTGTGTGTGTGTGTGTGTGTGTGTGTGTGTGTGTGTGTGTGTGTGTTGTCGGTGTGTGTGTGTTGTCGGTGTGTGTGTGTGTGTGTGTGTTGTCAGTGTGTGTGTGTGTGTGTGTTGTCGGTGTGTGTGTGTGTGTTGTCGGTGTGTGTGTGTGTGTGTTGTCGGTGTGTGTGTGTGTGTGTGTGTGTTGTCGGTGTGTGTGTGTGTGTTGTCGGTGTGTGTGTGTGTGTGTTTTGTCGGTGTGTGTGTGTGTTGTCGGTGTGTGTGTGTGTGTGTCTTGTCAGTGTGTGTGTGTGTGTGTTGTCGGTGTGTGTGTGTTTATGTGTTGTCGGTGTGTGTGTGTGTGTGTGTTGTCGGTGTGTGTGTGTGTTGTCGGTGTGTGTGTCTGTGTGTGTGTTGTCGGTTTTTGTGTGTGTGTTGTCGGTGTGTGTGTGTGTGTGTTGTCGGTGTGTGTGTGTGTGTGTTGTCGGTGTGTGTGTGTATGTGTGTGTGTGTGTATGTGTGTGTGTGTGTGTGTGTGTTGTCGGTGTGTGTGTTGTCGGTGTGTGTGTGTGTGTTGTTGGTGTGTGTGTCTGTGTGTGTGTTGTCGGTGTGTGTGTGTGTGTTGTCGGTGTGTGTGTGTGTGTGTGTTGTCCGTGTGTGTGTGTGTGTGTTGTCGGTGTGTGTGTGTGTGTGTGTGTGGTGTGTGTGTGTGTGTGTTGTCGGTGTGTGTGTTGTCGGTGTGTGTGTGTGTGTGTGTTGTCGGTGTGTGTGTGTGTGTGGTGTGTGTGTGTGTGTGTGTGTGTGTGTGTGTGTGTGTTGTCGGTGTGTGTGTGTGTGTTGTCGGTGTGTGTGTGTGTGTGTGTTGTCAGTGTGTGTGTGTGTGTGTTGTCGGTGTGTGTGTGTGTGTTGTCGGTGTGTGTGTGTGTGTGTTGTCGGTGTGTGTGTGTGTGTGTGTGTGTGTTGTCGGTGTGTGTGTGTGTGTTGTCGGTGTGTGTGTGTGTGTGTTTTGTCGGTGTGTGTGTGTGTGTTGTCGGTGTGTGTGTGTGTGTGTCTTGTCAGTGTGTGTGTGTGTGTGTTGTCGGTGTGTGTGTGTTTATGTGTTGTCGGTGTGTGTGTGTGTGTGTGTTGTCGGTGTGTGTGTGTGTGTTGTCGGTGTGTGTGTGTGTGTGTGTGTGTTGTCGGTGTGTGTGTGTGTGTGTTGTCGGTGTGTGTGTGTGTGTGTGTGTGTTGTCGGTGTGTGTGTGTGTTGTGTGTGTGTGTGTTGTCAGTGTGTGTGTGTGTGTGTTGTCGGTGTGTGTGTATGTGTGTTGTCGGTGTGTGTGTGTGTGTCTTGTCAGTGTGTGTGTGTGTGTGTTGTCGGTGTGTGTGTGTTTATGTGTTGTCGGTGTGTGTGTGTGTGTGTGTTGTCGGTGTGTGTGTGTTGTCGGTGTGTGTGTGTGTGTTGTCGGTGTGTGTGTGTGTGTGTGTGTGTGTGTGTTGTCGGTGTGTGTGTATGTGTGTTGTCGGTGTGTGTGTGTGTGTGTGTGTGTGTGTTGTCGGTGTGTGTGTGTGTGTTGTCGGTGTGTGTGTGTGTGTGTTGTCGGTGTGTGTGTGTGTGTGTTGTCGGTGTGTGTGTGTGTGTGTGTGTGTTGTCGGTGTGTGTGTGTGTGTTGTCGGTGTGTGTATGTGTGTGTGTTGTTGGTGTGTGTGTCTGTGTGTGTTGTCGGTGTGTGTGTGTGTGTCTTGTCAGTGTGTGTGTGTGTGTGTTGTCGGTGTGTGTGTGTTTATGTGTTGTCGGTGTGTGTGTGTGTGTGTGTTGTCGGTGTGTGTGTGTGTTGTCGGTGTGTGTGTGTGTGTTGTCGGTGTGTGTGTGTGTGTGTGTGTGTGTGTGTGTTGTCGGTGTGTGTGTGTGTGTGTTGTCGGTGTGTGTGTGTGTGTGTGTGTGTGTGTTGTCGGTGTGTGTGTGTGTGTGTTGTCGGTGTGTGTGTGTGTGTGTGTGTGTGTGTGTGTGTTGTCGGTGTGTGTGTGTGTTGTGTGTGTGTGTGTTGTCGGTGTGTGTGTGTGTGTTGTCGGTGTGTGTGTGTGTGTTGTCGGTGTGTGTGTGTGTGTGTGTGTTGTCGGTGTGTGTGTGTGTGTTGTCGGTGTGTGTGTGTGTGTGTTGTCGGTGTGTGTGTGTGTGTGTTGTCGGTGTGTGTGTGTGTGTGTGTGTGTGTGTGTTGTCGGTGTGTGTGTGTGCTGTGTGTGTGTGTGTGTTGTCGGTGTGTGTGTGTGTGTGTTGTCGGTGTGTGTGTGTGTGTGTGTTGTCGGTGTGTGTGTGTGTTGTCGGTGTGTGTGTGTGTGTTGTCGGTGTGTTGTCGGTGTGTGTCTGTGTTGTGTGTGTGTGTGTTGTCGGTGTGTGTGTGTGTGTGTTGTCGGTGTGTGTGTGTGTGTGTTGTCGGTGTGTGTGTGTGTGTTGTCGGTGTGTGTGTGTGTGTGTTGTCGGTGTGTGTGTGTGTGTGTTGTCGGTGTGTGTGTGTGTGTTGTCGGTGTGTGTGTGTGTGTGTGTGTGTGTGTGTGTGTGTGTGTGTTGTCGGTGTGTGTGTGAGTGTGTGTTGTCGGTGTGTGTGTGTGTGTGTGTGTGTGTGTTGTCGGTGTGTGTGTGTGTGTTGTCGGTGTGTGTGTGTGTGTGTTTTGTCGGTGTGTGTGTGTGTTGTCGGTGTGTGTGTGTGTGTGTCTTGTCAGTGTGTGTGTGTGTGTGTTGTCGGTGTGTGTGTGTTTATGTGTTGTCGGTGTGTGTGTGTGTGTGTGTTGTCGGTGTGTGTGTGTGTTGTCGGTGTGTGTGTCTGTGTGTGTGTTGTCGGTTTTTGTGTGTGTGTTGTCGGTGTGTGTGTGTGTGTGTTGTCGGTGTGTGTGTGTGTGTGTTGTCGGTGTGTGTGTGTGTGTGTGTGTGTGTATGTGTGTGTGTGTGTGTGTGTGTTGTCGGTGTGTGTGTTGTCGGTGTGTGTGTGTGTGTTGTTGGTGTGTGTGTCTGTGTGTGTGTTGTCGGTGTGTGTGTGTGTGTTGTCGGTGTGTGTGTGTGTGTGTGTGTTGTCCGTGTGTGTGTGTGTGTGTTGTCGGTGTGTGTGTGTGTGTGTGTGTGTGTGTGTGTGTTGTCGGTGTGTGTGTTGTCGGTGTGTGTGTGTGTGTGTGTGTGTGTGTGTGTGTGTGTGTGTGTGTGTGTGTGTTGTCGGTGTGTGTGTGTGTGTTGTCGGTGTGTGTGTGTGTGTGTGTTGTCAGTGTGTGTGTGTGTGTGTTGTCGGTGTGTGTGTGTGTGTTGTCGGTGTGTGTGTGTGTGTGTTGTCGGTGTGTGTGTGTGTGTGTGTGTGTGTTGTCGGTGTGTGTGTGTGTGTTGTCGGTGTGTGTGTGTGTGTGTTTTGTCGGTGTGTGTGTGTGTGTTGTCGGTGTGTGTGTGTGTGTGTCTTGTCAGTGTGTGTGTGTGTGTGTTGTCGGTGTGTGTGTGTTTATGTGTTGTCGGTGTGTGTGTGTGTGTGTGTTGTCGGTGTGTGTGTGTGTGTTGTCGGTGTGTGTGTGTGTGTGTGTGTGTTGTCGGTGTGTGTGTGTGTGTGTTGTCGGTGTGTGTGTGTGTGTGTGTGTTGTCGGTGTGTGTGTGTGTTGTGTGTGTGTGTGTTGTCAGTGTGTGTGTGTGTGTGTTGTCGGTGTGTGTGTATGTGTGTTGTCGGTGTGTGTGTGTGTGTCTTGTCAGTGTGTGTGTGTGTGTGTTGTCGGTGTGTGTGTGTTTATGTGTTGTCGGTGTGTGTGTGTGTGTGTGTTGTCGGTGTGTGTGTGTTGTCGGTGTGTGTGTGTGTGTTGTCGGTGTGTGTGTGTGTGTGTGTGTGTGTGTGTTGTCGGTGTGTGTGTATGTGTGTTGTCGGTGTGTGTGTGTGTGTGTGTGTGTGTGTTGTCGGTGTGTGTGTGTGTGTTGTCGGTGTGTGTGTGTGTGTGTTGTCGGTGTGTGTGTGTGTGTGTTGTCGGTGTGTGTGTGTGTGTGTGTGTGTTGTCGGTGTGTGTGTGTGTGTTGTCGGTGTGTGTATGTGTGTGTGTTGTGTGTGTGTGTGTGTGTGTGTTGTCGGTGTGTGTGTGTGTGTCTTGTCAGTGTGTGTGTGTGTGTGTTGTCGGTGTGTGTGTGTTTATGTGTTGTCGGTGTGTGTGTGTGTGTGTGTTGTCGGTGTGTGTGTGTGTTGTCGGTGTGTGTGTGTGTGTTGTCGGTGTGTGTGTGTGTGTGTGTGTGTGTGTGTGTTGTCGGGTGTGTGTGTGTGTGTTGTCGGTGTGTGTGTGTGTGTGTGTGTGTGTGTGTGTTGTCGGTGTGTGTGTGTGTGTGTTGTCGGTGTGTGTGTGTGTGTGTGTGTGTGTGTGTGTGTTGTCGGTGTGTGTGTGTGTTGTGTGTGTGTGTGTTGTCGGTGTGTGTGTGTGTGTTGTCGGTGTGTGTGTGTGTGTTGTCGGTGTGTGTGTGTGTGTGTGTGTTGTCGGTGTGTGTGTGTGTGTTGTCGGTGTGTGTGTGTGTGTGTTGTCGGTGTGTGTGTGTGTGTGTTGTCGGTGTGTGTGTGTGTGTGGTGTGTGTGTGTGTTGTCGGTGTGTGTGTGTGCGTGTGTGTGTGTGTGTTGTCGGTGTGTGTGTGTGTGTTGTCGGTGTGTGTGTGTGTGTGTGTTGTCGGTGTGTGTGTGTGTTGTCGGTGTGTGTGTGTGTGTTGTCGGTGTGTTGTCGGTGTGTGTCTGTGTTGTGTGTGTGTGTGTTGTCGGTGTGTGTGTGTGTGTGTTGTCGGTGTGTGTGTGTGTGTGTTGTCGGTGTGTGTGTGTGTGTTGTCGGTGTGTGTGTGTGTGTGTTGTCGGTGTGTGTGTGTGTGTGTTGTCGGTGTGTGTGTGTGTGTGTTGTCGGTGTGTGTGTGTGTGTGTGTGTGTGTGTGTGTGTGTGTGTGTGTGTGTGTGTGTGTGTGTGTGTGTGTGTGTGTGTTGTCGGTGTGTGTGTGTTGTCGGTGTGTGTGTGTGTGTGTGTGTGTCAGTGTGTGTGTGTGTGTGTTGTCGGTGTGTGTGTGTGTGTTGTCGGTGTGTGTGTGTGTGTGTTGTCGGTGTGTGTGTGTGTGTGTGTGTGTTGTCGGTGTGTGTGTGTGTGTTGTCGGTGTGTGTGTGTGTGTGTTGTGTGTGTGTGTGTGTGTTGTCGGTGTGTGTGTGTGTGTGTGTTGTCAGTGTGTGTGTGTGTGTGTTGTCGGTGTGTGTGTGTGTGTGTTGTCGGTGTGTGTGTGTGTGTGTGTTGTCGGTGTGTGTGTGTGTTGTCGGTGTGTGTGTGTGTGTGTGTGTGTCGGTTGTTGTGTGTGTGTTGTCGGTGTGTGTGTGTGTGTGTTGTCGGTGTGTGTGTGTGTGTTGTCGGTGTGTGTGTGTGTGTTGTGTGTGTGTGTGTGTGTGTGTGTGTGTGTGTGTGTGTGTGTGTGTGTGTGTGTTGTCGGTGTGTGTGTGTGTGTTGTTGGTGTGTGTGTGTGTGTGTGTGTTGTCGGTGTGTGTGTGTGTGTTGTCGGTGTGTGTGTGTGTGTGTGTGTCGTGTGTGTGTGTGTGTGTTGTCGGTGTGTGTGTGTGTGTGTGTGTGTGTGTGTGTGTGTTGTCGGTGTGTGTGTGTGTGTTGTCGGTGTGTGTGTGTGTGTGTGTGTGTGTGTGTGTGTGTGTGTGTTGTCGGTGTGTGTGTGTGTGTTGTCGGTGTGTGTGTGTGTGTGTTGTCGTGTGTGTGTGTGTGTTGTCAGTGTGTGTGTGTGTGTGTTGTCGGTGTGTGTGTGTGTGTGTGGTGTGTGTGTGTGTGTGTTGTCGGTGTGTGTGTGTGTGTGTGTGTGTGTTGTCGGTGTGTGTGTGTGTGTTGTCGGTGTGTGTGTGTGTGTGTTTTGTCGGTGTGTGTGTGTGTGTTGTCGGTGTGTGTGTGTGTGTGTGTTGTCGGTGTGTGTGTGTGTGTGTTGTCGGTGTGTGTGTGTGTGTTGTCGGTGTGTGTGTGTGTGTGTGTTGTCGGTGTGTGTGTGTGTGTGTCGGTGTGTGTGTGTGTGTGTGTGTGTTGTCGGTGTGTGTGTGTGTGTGTTGTCGGTGTGTGTGTGTTGTCGTGTGTGTGTGTGTGTTGTCGGTGTGTGTGTTGTGTGTGTGTGTGTTGTCAGTGTGTGTGTGTGTGTGTTGTCGGTGTGTGTGTGTGTGTGTTGTCGGTGTGTGTGTGTGTGTTGTCGGTGTGTGTGTGTGTGTGTGTCGGTGTGTGTGTGTGTGTGTGTTGTCGGTGTGTGTGTGTGTGTGTGTTGTCGGTGTGTGTGTGTTGTCGGTGTGTGTGTGTGTGTTGTCGGTGTGTGTGTGTGTGTGTGTGTGTGTGTGTTGTCGGTGTGTGTGTATGTGTGTTGTCGGTGTGTGTGTGTGTGTGTGTGTGTGTGTTGTCGGTGTGTGTGTGTGTGTTGTCGGTGTGTGTGTGTGTGTGTTGTCGGTGTGTGTGTGTGTGTGTTGTCGGTGTGTGTGTGTGTGTGTGTGTGTTGTCGGTGTGTGTGTGTGTGTTGTCGGTGTGTGTATGTGTGTGTGTTGTTGGTGTGTGTGTGTGTGTGTGTTGTCGGTGTGTGTGTGTGTGTCTTGTCAGTGTGTGTGTGTGTGTGTTGTCGGTGTGTGTGTGTTTATGTGTTGTCGGTGTGTGTGTGTGTGTGTGTTGTCGGTGTGTGTGTGTGTTGTCGGTGTGTGTGTGTGTGTTGTCGGTGTGTGTGTGTGTGTGTGTGTGTGTGTGTGTTGTCGGTGTGTGTGTGTGTGTGTTGTCGGTGTGTGTGTGTGTGTGTGTGTGTGTGTTGTCGGTGTGTGTGTGTGTGTGTTGTCGGTGTGTGTGTGTGTGTGTGTGTGTGTGTGTGTGTTGTCGGTGTGTGTGTGTGTTGTGTGTGTGTGTGTTGTCGGTGTGTGTGTGTGTGTTGTCGGTGTGTGTGTGTGTGTTGTCGGTGTGTGTGTGTGTGTGTGTGTTGTCGGTGTGTGTGTGTGTGTTGTCGGTGTGTGTGTGTGTGTGTTGTCGGTGTGTGTGTGTGTGTGTTGTCGGTGTGTGTGTGTGTGTGTGTGTGTGTGTGTTGTCGGTGTGTGTGTGTGCTGTGTGTGTGTGTGTGTTGTCGGTGTGTGTGTGTGTGTGTTGTCGGTGTGTGTGTGTGTGTGTGTTGTCGGTGTGTGTGTGTGTTGTCGGTGTGTGTGTGTGTGTTGTCGGTGTGTTGTCGGTGTGTGTCTGTGTTGTGTGTGTGTGTGTTGTCGGTGTGTGTGTGTGTGTGTTGTCGGTGTGTGTGTGTGTGTGTTGTCGGTGTGTGTGTGTGTGTTGTCGGTGTGTGTGTGTGTGTGTTGTCGGTGTGTGTGTGTGTGTGTTGTCGGTGTGTGTGTGTGTGTTGTCGGTGTGTGTGTGTGTGTGTGTGTGTGTGTGTGTGTGTGTGTGTGTTGTCGGTGTGTGTGTGAGTGTGTGTTGTCGGTGTGTGTGTGTGTTGTCGGTGTGTGTTTGTGTTGTCGGTGTGTGTGTGTGTGTGTGTGTGTTGTCGGTGTGTGTGTGTGTGTTGTCGGTGTGTGTGTGTGTGTTGTCGGTGTGTGAGTGTGTGTGTGTTGTCGGTGTGTGTGTGTGTGTGTGTGTGTTGTCGGTGTGTGTGTGTTGTCGGTGTGTGTGTGTGTGTGTTAGGTGTGTGTGTGTGTGTTGTCGGTGTGTGTGTGTGTGTGTTGTCGGTGTGTGTGTGTGTGTGTTGTCGGTGTGTGTGTGTGTGTGTGTGTGTGTGTTGTGTGTGTGTGTTGTCGGTGTGTGTGTGTGTGTTGTCGGTGTGTGTGTGTGTGTGTGTGTGTGTGTTGTCTGTGTGTGTGTGATGTCGGTGTGTGTGTGTGTGTTGTCGGTGTGTGTGTGTGTGTGTTGTCAGTGTGTGTGTGTGTGTTGTCGGTGTGTGTGTGTGTGTGTTGTCTGTGTGTGTGTGTTGTCGGTGTGTGTGTGTGTTGTCGGTGTGTGTGTGTGTGTGTGTTGTCGGTGTGTGTGTTTGTGTTGTCAGTGTGTGTGTGTGTGTTGTCGGTGTGTGTGTGTGTGTGTGTTGTCGGTGTGTGTGTGTGTCTGTGTTGTCGGTGTGTGTGTGTGTTGTCGGTGTGTGTGTGTGTGTGTTGTCGGTGTGTGTGAGTGTGTTGCTGGTGTGTGTGTGTGTGTGTTGTCGGTGTGTGTGTGTGTTGTCGGTGTGTGTGTGTGTTGTCGGTGTGTGTGTGTTGTCGGTGTGTGTGTGTGTGTGTTGTCAGTGTGTGTGTGTGTGTGTTGTCGGTGTGTGTGTGTGTGTTGTTGGTGTGTGTGTGTGTGTGTTGTCGGTGTGTGTGTGTGTGTGTGTGTGTGTGTTGTCGGTGTGTGTGTGTGTGTTGTCGGTGTGTGTGTGTGTGTGTGTGTTGTCGGTGTGTGTGTGTGTGTGTGTGTGTGTGTGTGTGTTGTCGGTGTGTTGTCGGTGTGTGTGTGTGTGTGTTGTCGGTGTGTGTGTGTGTGTTGTCGGTGTGTGTGTGTGTGTGTGTTGTCGGTGTGTGTGTGTGTTGTGTGTGTGTGTGTGTTGTCGGTGTGTGTGTGTTGTCAGTGTGTGTGTGTGTGTGTGTGTGTCTTGTCGGTGTGTGTGTGTTGTCGTTGTGTGTGTGTGTGTTGTCGGTGTGTGTGTGTGTTGTGTATGTGTGTGTTGTCGGTGTGTGTGTGTGTGTGTTGTCGGTGTGTGTGTGTGTGTGTTGTCGGTGTGTGTGTGTGTGTGTTGTCGGTGTGTGTGTGTGTGTTGTCGGTGTGTGAGTGTGTGTGTGTTGTCGGTGTGTGTGTGTGTGTGTGTTGTCGGTGTGTGTGTGTTGTCGGTGTGTGTGTGTGTGTGGTAGGTGTGTGTGTGTGTGTTGTCGGTGTGTGTGTGTGTGTGTTGTCGGTGTGTGTGTGTGTGTGTTGTCGGTGTGTGTGTGTGTGTGTGTGTGTGTTGTGTGTGTGTTGTCGGTGTGTGTGTGTGTGTGTGTTGTCGGTGTGTGTGTGTGTGTGTGTGTTGTCTGTGTGTGTGTGATGTCGGTGTGTGTGTGTGTGTTGTCGGTGTGTGTGTGTGTGTGTTGTCAGTGTGTGTGTGTGTGTTGTCGGTGTGTGTGTGTGTGTGTTGTCTGTGTGTGTGTTGTTGGTGTGTGTGTGTGTTGTCGGTGTGTGTGTGTGTGTGTGTTGTCGGTGTGTGTGTGTGTGTTGTCAGTGTGTGTGTGTGTGTTGTCGGTGTGTGTGTGTGTGTGTGTTGTCGGTGTGTGTGTGTGTCTGTGTTGTCGGTGTGTGTGTGTGTGTTGTCGGTGTGTGTGTGTGTGTGTTGTCGGTGTGTGTGAGTGTGTTGCTGGTGTGTGTGTGTGTGTTGTCGTTGTGTGTGTGTGTGTGTTGTCGGTGTGTGTGTGTGTTGTCGGTGTGTGTGTGTGTGTGGTAGGTGTGTGTGTGTGTGTTGTCGGTGTGTGTGTGTGTGTGTTGTCGGTGTGTGTGTGTGTGTGTTGTCGGTGTGTGTGTGTGTGTGTGTGTGTGTTGTGTGTGTGTTGTCGGTGTGTGTGTGTGTGTGTGTTGTCGGTGTGTGTGTGTGTGTGTGTGTTGTCTGTGTGTGTGTGATGTCGGTGTGTGTGTGTGTGTTGTCGGTGTGTGTGTGTGTGTGTTGTCAGTGTGTGTGTGTGTGTTGTCGGTGTGTGTGTGTGTGTGTTGTCTGTGTGTGTGTTGTCGGTGTGTGTGTGTGTTGTCGGTGTGTGTGTGTGTGTGTGTTGTCGGTGTGTGTGTGTGTGTTGTCAGTGTGTGTGTGTGTGTTGTCGGTGTGTGTGTGTGTGTGTGTGTTGTCGGTGTGTGTGTGTGTCTGTGTTGTCGGTGTGTGTGTGTGTGTTGTCGGTGTGTGTGTGTGTGTGTTGTCGGTGTGTGTGAGTGTGTTGCTGGTGTGTGTGTGTGTGTTGTCGTTGTGTGTGTGTGTGTGTTGTCGGTGTGTGTGTGTGTTGTCGGTGTGTGTGTGTGTGTTGTCGGTGTGTGTGTGTGTGTGTTGTCAGTGTGTGTGTGTGTGTTGTCGGTGTGTGTGTGTGTGTTGTCGGTGTGTGTGTGTGTGTGTTGTCGGTGTGTGTGTGTGTGTGTGTGTGTGTTGTCGGTGTGTGTGTGTGTGTTGTCGGTGTGTGTGTGTGTGTGTGTGTTGTCGGTGTGTGTGTGTGTGTGTGTGTGTGTTGTCGGTGTGTGTGTGTTGTCGGTGTGTGTGTGTGTGTGTTGTCGGTGTGTTGTCGGTGTGTGTGTGTGTGTGTTGTCGGTGTGTGTGTGTGTGTTGTCGGTGTGTGTGTGTGTGTGTGTTGTCGGTGTGTGTGTGTGTTGTGTGTGTGTGTGTGTTGTCGGTGTGTGTGTGTTGTCAGTGTGTGTGTGTGTGTGTGTGTCTTGTCGGTGTGTGTGTGTTGTCGTTGTGTGTGTGTGTGTGTGTGGTAGGTGTGTGTGTGTGTTGTCGGTGTGTGTGTGTGTTGTCGGTGTGTGTGTGTGTTGTCGGTGTGTGTGTGTGTGTTGTCGGTGTGTGTGTGTGTGTTGTTGGTGTGTGTGTCTGTGTGTGTGTGTTGTCAGTGTGTGTGTGTTGTCGGTGTGTGTGTGTGTGTTGTCGGTGTGTGTGTGTGTGTGTTGTCGGTGTGTGTGTGTGTGTTGTCGGTGTGTGTGTGTGTGTGTGTGTGTGTGTGTGTGTGTGTGTGTGTGTGTGTGTGTGTGTGTGTGTGTGTGTGTGTGTGTGTGTGTGTGTTGTCGGTGTGTGTGTGTGTGTTGTCGGTGTGTGTGTGTGTGTGTGTGTTGTCAGTGTGTGTGTGTGTGTGTGTTGTCGGTGTGTGTGTGTGTGTTGTCGGTGTGTGTGTGTGCTGTGTGTGTGTGTGTGTTGTCGGTGTGTGTGTGTGTGTGTTGTCGGTGTGTGTGTGTGTGTGTGTTGTCGGTGTGTGTGTGTGTGTTGTCAGTGTGTGTGTGTGTGTTGTCGGTGTGTGTGTGTGTGTGTGTGTGTTGTCGGTGTGTGTGTGTGTCTGTGTTGTCGGTGTGTGTGTGTGTGTTGTCGGTGTGTGTGTGTGTGTGTTGTCGGTGTGTGTGAGTGTGTTGCTGGTGTGTGTGTGTGTGTTGTCAGTGTGTGTGTGTGTGTGTTGTCGGTGTGTGTGTGTGTGTTGTCGGTGTGTGTGTGTGTGTGTTGTCGGTGTGTGTGTGTGTGTGTGTGTGTGTGTGTTGTCGGTGTGTGTGTGTGTGTTGTCAGTGTGTGTGTGTGTGTGTGTTGTCGGTGTGTGTGTGTGTGTGTGTGTGTGTGTGTTGTCGGTGTGTGTGTGTTGTCGGTGTGTGTGTGTGTGTGTTGTCGGTGTGTTGTCGGTGTGTGTGTGTGTGTGTTGTCGGTGTGTGTGTGTGTGTTGTCGGTGTGTGTGTGTGTGTGTGTGTGTTGTCGGTGTGTGTGTGTGTTGTGTGTGTGTGTGTGTTGTCGGTGTGTGTGTGTTGTCAGTGTGTGTGTGTGTGTGTGTGTCTTGTCGGTGTGTGTGTGTTGTCGTTGTGTGTGTGTGTGTGTGGTAGGTGTGTGTGTGTGTTGTCGGTGTGTGTGTGTGTTGTCGGTGTGTGTGTGTGTTGTCGGTGTGTGTGTGTGTGTTGTCGGTGTGTGTGTGTGTGTTGTTGGTGTGTGTGTCTGTGTGTGTGTGTTGTCGGTGTGTGTGTGTTGTCGGTGTGTGTGTGTGTGTTGTCGGTGTGTGTGTGTGTGTGTTTTGTCGGTGTGTGTGTGTGTTGTCGGTGTGTGTGTGTGTGTGTCTTGTCAGTGTGTGTGTGTGTGTGTTGTCGGTGTGTGTGTGTTTATGTGTTGTCGGTGTGTGTGTGTGTTGTCGGTGTGTGTGTGTGTGTGTTGTCGGTGTGTGTGTGTGTGTGTGTGTGTGTGTGTTGTCGGTGTGTGTGTGTGTGTGATGTCGGTGTGTGTGTGTGTGTGTTGTCGGTGTGTGTGTGTGTTGTGTGTGTGTGTGTTGTCAGTGTGTGTGTGTGTGTGTTGTCGGTGTGTGTGTATGTGTGTTGTCGGTGTGTGTGTGTGTCTTGTCAGTGTGTGTGTGTGTGTGTTGTCGGTGTGTGTGTGTTTATGTGTTGTCGGTGTGTGTGTGTGTGTGTGTTGTCGGTGTGTGTGTGTTCTCGGTGTGTGTGTGTGTGTTGTCGGTGTGTGTGTGTGTGTGTGTGTGTGTGTGTGTGTTGTCGGTGTGTGTGTATGTGTGTTGTCGGTGTGTGTGTGTGTGTGTGTGTGTGTGTTGTCGGTGTGTGTGTGTGTGTTGTCGGTGTGTGTGTGTGTGTGTTGTCGGTGTGTGTGTGTGTGTGTTGTCGGTGTGTGTGTGTGTGTGTGTTGTCGGTGTGTGTGTGTGTGTTGTCGGTGTGTGTGTGTGTGTGTGTGTGTGTTGTCGGTGTGTGTGTGTGTGTTGTCGGTGTGTGTGTGTGTTTCTTGTCAGTGTGTGTGTGTGTGTGTTGTCGGTGTGTGTGTGTTTATGTGTTGTCGGTGTGTGTGTGTGTGTGTGTTGTCGGTGTGTGTGTGTGTTGTCGGTGTGTGTGTGTGTGTTGTCGGTGTGTGTGTGTGTGTGTGTGTGTGTTGTCGGTGTGTGTGTGTGTGTGTTGTCGGTGTGTGTGTGTGTGTGTGTGTGTGTGTGTTGTCGGTGTGTGTGTGTGTGTGTTGTCGGTGTGTGTGTGTGTGTGTGTGTGTGTGTGTTGTCGGTGTGTGTGTGTGTTGTGTGTGTGTGTGTTGTCGGTGTGTGTGTGTGTGTTGTCGGTGTGTGTGTGTGTGTGTTGTCGGTGTGTGTGTGTGTGTGTGTGTGTGTTGTCGGTGTGTGTGTGTGTGTTGTCGGTGTGTGTGTGTGTGTGTTGTCGGTGTGTGTGTGTGTGTGTTGTCGGTGTGTGTGTGTGTGTGTGTGTGTGTGTGTGTGTGTTGTCGGTGTGTGTGCTGTGTGTGTGTGTGTGTTGTTGGTGTGTGTGTGTGTTGTCGGTGTGTGTGTGTGTGTGTGTTGTCGGTGTGTGTGTGTGTTGTCGGTGTGTGTGTGTGTGTTGTCGGTGTGTTGTCGGTGTGTGTGTGTGTTGTGTGTGTGTGTGTTGTCGGTGTGTGTGTGTGTGTGTTGTCGGTGTGTGTTTGTGTGTGTTGTCGGTGTGTGTGTGTGTGTGTGTGTGTGTGTGTGTTGTCGGTGTGTGTGTGTGTGTGTTGTCGGTGTGTGTGTGTGCGTGTTGTCGGTGTGTGTGTGTGTGTGTGTGTGTGTTGTCGGTGTGTGTGTGTGTGTGTGTGTGTTGTCGGTGTGTGTGTGTGTTGTCGGTGTGTGTGTGTGTGTGTTGTCGGTGTGTTGTTGGTGTGTGTGTGTGTGTGTTGTCGATGTGTGTGTGTGTGTTGTCGGTGTGTGTGTGTGTTGTGTGTGTGTGTGTGTTGTCGGTGTGTGTGTGTGTGTTGTCGGTGTGTGTGTGTGTGTGTCTTGTCGGTGTGTGTGTGTTGTCGTTGTGTGTGTGTGTGTGTGTGGTAGGTGTGTGTGTGTGTTGTCGTTGTGTGTGTGTGTTGTCGGTGTGTGTGTGTGTTGTCGGTGTGTGTGTGTGTGTTGTCGGTGTGTGTGTGTGTGTTGTTGGTGTGTGTGTGTGTGTGTGTGTTGTCGGTTTGTGTGTGTGTGTTGTCGGTGTGTGTCTGTGTGCGTTGTCGGTGTGTGTGTGTGTGTGTTGTCGGTGTGTGTGTGTGTGTTGTCGGTGTGTGTGTGTGTGTGTGTGTGTGTGTGTGTGTGTGTGTGTGTGTGTGTGTGTGTGTGTTGTCGGTGTGTGTGTGTGTGTGTTGTCGGTGTGTGTGTGTGTGTGTGTGTTGTCGGTGTGTGTGTGTTGTCGGTGTGTGTGTGTGTGTGTTGTCGGTGTGTTGTCGGTGTGTGTGTGTGTGTGTTGTCGGTGTGTGTGTGTGTGTTGTCGGTGTGTGTGTGTGTGTGTTGTCGGTGTGTGTGTGTGTTGTGTGTGTGTGTGTGTTGTCGGTGTGTGTGTGTTGTCAGTGTGTGTGTGTGTGTGTGTCTTGTCGGTGTGTGTGTGTTGTCGTTGTGTGTGTGTGTGTTGTCGGTGTGTGTGTGTGTTGTCGCTGTGTGTGTGTGTGTGTGTTGTCGGTGTGTGTGTGTGTCTGTTGTCGGTGTGTGTGTGTGTGTTGTCGGTGTGTGTGTGTGTGTTGTCGGTGTGTGAGTGTGTGTGTGTTGTCGGTGTGTGTGTGTGTGTGTGTTGTCGGTGTGTGTGTGTTGTCGGTGTGTGTGTGTGTGGTAGGTGTGTGTGTGTGTGTTGTCGGTGTGTGTGTGTGTGTGTTGTCGGTGTGTGTGTGTGTGTGTTGTCGGTGTGTGTGTGTGTGTGTGTGTGTGTGTGTTGTGTGTGTGTGTGTTGTCGGTGTGTGTGTGTGTGTGTGTTGTCGGTGTGTGTGTGTGTGTGTGTGTGTTGTCTGTGTGTGTGTGATGTCGGTGTGTGTGTGTGTGTTGTCGGTGTGTGTGTGTGTGTGTGTTGTCAGTGTGTGTGTGTTGTCGGTGTGTGTGTGTGTGTGTTGTCTGTGTGTGTGTGTTGTCGGTGTGTGTGTGTGTTGTCGGTGTGTGTGTGTGTGTGTGTTGTCGGTGTGTGTGTGTGTGTTGTCAGTGTGTGTGTGTGTGTTGTCGGTGTGTGTGTGTGTGTGTGTTGTCGGTGTGTGTGTGTGTCTGTGTTGTCGGTGTGTGTGTGTGTGTTGTCGGTGTGTGTGTGTGTGTGTGTTGTCGGTGTGTGTGAGTGTGTTGCTGGTGTGTGTGTGTGTGTTGTCGGTGTGTGTGTGTGTGTTGTCGGTGTGTGTGTGTGTTGTCGGTGTGTGTGTGTGTGTTGTCGGTGTGTGTGTGTGTGTTGTCAGTGTGTGTGTGTGTGTGTGTTGTCGGTGTGTGTGTGTGTGTTGTCGGTGTGTGTGTGGGTGTGTTGTCGGTGTGTGTGTGTGTGTGTGTTGTCGGTGTGTGTGTGTGTGTTGTCAGTGTGTGTGTGTGTGTGTGTGTTGTCGGTGTGTGTGTGTGTGTGTGTGTGTTGTCGGTGTGTGTGTGTTGTCGGTGTGTGTGTGTGTGTGTTGTCGGTGTGTTGTCGGTGTGTGTGTGTGTGTGTTGTCGGTGTGTGTGTGTGTGTTGTCGGTGTGTGTGTGTGTGTGTGTTGTCGGTGTGTGTGTGTGTTGTGTGTGTGTGTGTGTTGTCGGTGTGTGTGTGTTGTCAGTGTGTGTGTGTGTGTGTGTGTCTTGTCGGTGTGTGTGTGTTGTCGTTGTGTGTGTGTGTGTGTGTGGTAGGTGTGTGTGTGTGTTGTCGGTGTGTGTGTGTGTTGTCGGTGTGTGTGTGTGTTGTCGGTGTGTGTGTGTGTGTTGTCGGTGTGTGTGTGTGTGTTGTTGGTGTGTGTGTCTGTGTGTGTGTGTTGTCGGTGTGTGTGTGTTGTCGGTGTGTGTGTGTGTGTTGTCGGTGTGTGTGTGTGTGTGTGTTGTCGGTGTGTGTGTGTGTGTTGTCGGTGTGTGTGTGTGTGTGTGTGTGTGTGTGTGTGTGTGTGTGTGTGTGTGTGTGTGTGTGTGTGTGTTGTCGGTGTGTGTGTGTGTTGTCGGTGTGTGTGTGTGTGTGTGTGTTGTCAGTGTGTGTGTGTGTGTGTGTTGTCGGTGTGTGTGTGTGTGTTGTCGGTGTGTGTGTGTGTGTGTTGTCGGTGTGTGTGTGTGTGTGTGTGTGTGTGTGTTGTCGGTGTGTGTGTGTGTGTTGTCGGTGTGTGTGTGTGTGTGTTTTGTCGGTGTGTGTGTGTGTTGTCGGTGTGTGTGTGTGTGTGTCTTGTCAGTGTGTGTGTGTGTGTGTTGTCGGTGTGTGTGTGTTTATGTGTTGTCGGTGTGTGTGTGTGTGTGTGTTGTCGGTGTGTGTGTGTGTTGTCGGTGTGTGTGTGTGTGTGTGTGTGTGTTGTCGGTGTGTGTGTGTTGTCGGTGTGTGTGTGTGTGTGTTGTCGGTGTGTTGTCGGTGTGTGTGTGTGTGTGTTGTCGGTGTGTGTGTGTGTGTTGTCGGTGTGTGTGTGTGTGTGTGTTGTCGGTGTGTGTGTGTGTTGTGTGTGTGTGTGTGTTGTCGGTGTGTGTGTGTTGTCAGTGTGTGTGTGTGTGTGTGTGTGTCTTGTCGGTGTGTGTGTGTTGTCGTTGTGTGTGTGTGTGTGTGTGGTAGGTGTGTGTGTGTGTTGTCGGTGTGTGTGTGTGTGTTGTCGGTGTGTGTGTGTGTTGTCGGTGTGTGTGTGTTGTTGGTGTGTGTGTCTGTGTGTGTGTGTTGTCGGTGTGTGTGTGTTGTCGGTGTGTGTGTGTGTGTTGTCGGTGTGTGTGTGTGTGTGTTGTCGGTGTGTGTGTGTGTGTTGTCGGTGTGTGTGTGTGTGTGTGTGTGTGTGTGTGTGTGTGTGTGTGTGTGTGTGTGTGTGTGTTGTCGGTGTGTGTGTGTTGTCGGTGTGTGTGTGTGTGTGTGTGTGTGTGTGTGTGTGTGTTGTCGGTGTGTGTGTGTGTGTTGTCGGTGTGTGTGTGTGTGTGTGTTGTCAGTGTGTGTGTGTGTGTGTTGTCGGTGTGTGTGTGTGTGTGTTGTCGGTGTGTGTGTGTGTGTGTTGTCGGTGTGTGTGTGTGTGTGTGTGTGTGTGTGTGTGTGTGTGTGTGTGTGTGTGTGTGTGTGTGTGTTGTCGTGTGTGTGTGTGTTGTCGGTGTGTGTGTGTGTGTGTGTCGTGTGTGTGTGTGTGTGTTGTCGGTGTGTGTGTGTGTGTGATGTCGGTGTGTGTGTGTGTGTGTGTGTGTTGTCGGTGTGTGTGTGTGTTGTGTGTGTGTGTGTTGTCGGTGTGTGTGTGTGTGTGTTGTCGGTGTGTGTGTATGTGTGTTGTCGGTGTGTGTGTGTGTGTCTTGTCAGTGTGTGTGTGTGTGTGTTGTCGGTGTGTGTGTGTTTATGTGTTGTCGGTGTGTGTGTGTGTGTGTGTTGTCGGTGTGTGTGTGTGTGTTGTCGGTGTGTGTGTGTGTGTGTGTGTGTGTGTTGTCGGTGTGTGTGTATGTGTGTTCTCGGTGTGTGTGTGTGTGTGTGTTGTCGGTGTGTGTGTGTGTGTTGTCGGTGTGTGTGTGTGTGTGTTGTCGGTGTGTGTGTGTGTGTGTTGTCGGTGTGTGTGTGTGTGTGTGTGTGTGTTGTCGGTGTGTGTGTGTGTGTTGTCGGTGTGTGTGTGTGTGTGTGTGTGTTGTCGGTGTGTGTGTGTGTGTTGTCGGTGTGTGTGTGTGTGTCTTGTCAGTGTGTGTGTGTGTGTGTTGTCGGTGTGTGTGTGTTAATGTGTTGTCGGTGTGTGTGTGTGTGTGTGTTGTCGGTGTGTGTGTGTGTTGTCGGTGTGTGTGTGTGTGTTGTCGGTGTGTGTGTGTGTGTGTGTGTGTGTGTGTGTGTTGTCGGTGTGTGTGTGTGTGTTTTGTCGGTGTGTGTGTGTGTGTGTGTGTGTGGTGTGTGTGTGTGTGTGTGTGTGTTGTCGGTGTGTGTGTGTGTGTGTTGTCGGTGTGTGTGTGTGTGTGTGTGTGTGTGTGTGTGTGTGTGTGTTGTCGGTGTGTGTGTGTGTGTTGTCGGTGTGTGTGTGTGTGTGTGTGTTGTCAGTGTGTGTGTGTGTGTGTGTTGTCGGTGTGTGTGTGTGTGTTGTCGGTGTGTGTGTGTGTGTGTTGTCGGTGTGTGTGTGTGTGTGTATGTGTGTGTTGTCGGTGTGTGTGTGTGTGTTGTCGGTGTGTGTGTGTGTGTGTTGTGTCGGTGTGTGTGTGTTGTCGGTGTGTGTGTGTGTGTGTCTTGTCAGTGTGTGTGTGTGTGTGTTGTCGGTGTGTGTGTGTTTTGTGTTGTCGGTGTGTGTGTGTGTGTGTGTGTGTGTGTGTGTGTGTTGTCGGTGTGTGTGTGTGTTGTGTGTGTGTGTGTTGTCGGTGTGTGTGTGTGTGTGTTGTCGGTGTGTGTGTGTGTGTGTGTTGTCAGTGTGTGTGTGTGTGTGTTGTCGGTGTGTGTGTGTGTGTGTTGTCGGTGTGTGTGTGTGTGTGTGTTGTCGGTGTGTGTGTGTGTTGTGTGTGTGTGTGTGTTGTCAGTGTGTGTGTGTGTGTGTTGTCGGTGTGTGTGTGTGTTGTCGGTGTGTTGTCGGTGTGTGTGTGTGTTGTCGGTGTGTGTGTGTGTGTTGTCGGTGTGTGTGTGTGTGTGTGTTGTCGGTGTGTGTGTGTGTGTGTGTGTGTGTGTGTGTTGTCAGTGTGTGTGTGTGTGTGTTGTCGGTGTGTGTGTGTGTGTGTGTGTGTGTGTGTGTGTGTTGTCGGTGTGTGTGTGTTGTCGTTGTCGTGTGTGTGTGTGTGGTGGTGTGTGTGTGTGTTGTCGGTGTGTGTGTGTGTGTGTGTTGTCGGTGTGTGTGTGTGTGTTGTCGGTGTGTGTGTGTGTGTTGTCGGTGTGTGTGTGTGTGTTGTCGTGTGTGTGTGTGTGTGTGTGTGTGTGTGTGTCGGTGTGTGTGTGTGTGTTGTCGGTGTGTGTGTGTGTGTGTTGTCGGTGTGTGTGTGTGTGTGTGTGTGTGTGTGTGTGTGTGTGTGTGTGTTGTGTGTGTGTGTGTGTGTGTGTTGTCGGTGTGTGTGTGTGTGTGTTGTCGGTGTGTGTGTGTGTGTGTGTTGTCGGTGTGTGTGTGTGTGTGTTGTCGGTGTGTGTGTGTGTGTTGTCGGTGTGTGTGTGTGTGTGTGTGTGTGTGTTGTCGGTGTGTGTGTGTGTGTGTTGTCGTGTGTGTGTGTGTGTTGTCGGTGTGTGTGTGTGTGTGTGTCGGTGTGTGTGTGTTGTCGGTGTGTGTGTGTGTTGTCGGTGTGTGTGTGTGTGTTGTCGGTGTGTGTGTGTGTGTGTGTTGTCGGTGTGTGTGTGTTGTCGGTGTGTGTGTGTGTGTTGTCGGTGTGTTGTCGGTGTGTGTGTGTGTGTGGTGGTGTGTGTGTGTGTGTTGTCGGTGTGTGTGTGTGTGTGTTGTCGGTGTGTGTGTGTGTGTTGTCGGTGTGTGTGTGTGTGTGTGTGTGTGTGTGTGTGTGTGTTGTCGGTGTGTGTGTGTGTGTGTGTGTCGGTGTGTGTGTGTGTGTGTGTGTGTTGTGTGTGTGTGTGTTGTCGGTGTGTGTGTGTGTGTGTGTTGTCGGTGTGTGTGTGTGTGTGTGTCGTTGTGTGTGTGTGTGTGTGTTGTCGGTGTGTGTGTGTGTGTGTGTGTGTGGTGTGTGTGTGTGTCTGTGTGTGTCTGTGTGTGTGTGTGTGTGTGTTGTCGGTGTGTGTGTTTGTTGTCGTGTGTGTGTGTGTGTTGTCGGTGTGTGTGTGTGTTGTCGTTGTGTGTGTGTGTGTGTGTGTTGTCGGTGTGTGTGTGTGTGTTGTCGGTGTGTGTGTGTGTGTTGTCGGTGTGTGTGTGTGTGTGTGTTGTCGGTGTGTGTGTGTGTCTGTGTTGTCGGTGTGTGTGTGTGTGTGTGTGTGTGTTGTCGGTGTGTGTGTGTGTTGTCGGTGTGTGTGTGTGTGTTGTCTGTGTGTGTGTGTGTGTGTGTTGTCGGTGTGTGTGTGTGTGTTGTCGGTGTGTGTGTGTGTGTTGTCGGTGTGTGTGTGTGTGTGTGTGTTGTCGGTGTGTTGTGTGTTGTCGTTGTGTGTGTGTGTGTGTGTGTCGGTGGTGTGTGTGTGTGTTGTCGGTGTGTGTGTGTGTGTGTTGTCGGTGTGTGTGTGTGTGTTGTCGGTGTGTGTGTGTGTTGTCGGTGTGTGTGTGTGTTGTTGTGTGTGTGTGTGTGTTGTCGGTGTGTGTGTGTGTGTTGTCGGTGTGTGTGTGTGTGTGTGTGTGTTGTCGGTGTGTGTGTGTGTGTGTTGTCGGTGTGTGTGTGTGTGTTGTCGGTGTGTGTGTGTGTGTATGTGTGTGTGTGTGTGTGTGTGTGTGTGTGTGTGTGTGTGTGTGTGTGTGTGTGTGTTGTCGGTGTGTGTGTGTGTGTGTGTTGTCGGTGTGTGTGTGTGTTGTGTGTGTGTGTGTTGTCGGTGTGTGTTGTCGGTGTGTGTGTGTGTGTGTGTGTTGTCGGTGTGTGTGTGTGTGTGTTGTCGGTGTGTGTGTGTGTGTGTTGTCGGTGTGTGTGTGTGTGTGTGTTGTCGGTGTGTGTGTGTGTTGTGTGTGTGTGTGTGTTGTCGGTGTGTGTGTGTTGTCGTGTGTGTGTGTGTGTGTGTGTCTTGTCGGTGTGTGTGTGTTGTCGTGTGTGTGTGTGTGTGTGTGGTAGGTGTGTGTGTGTGTTGTCGGTGTGTGTGTGTGTTGTCGGTGTGTGTGTGTGTTGTCGGTGTGTGTGTGTGTGTTGTCGGTGTGTGTGTGTGTGTTGTTGGTGTGTGTGTCTGTGTGTGTGTGTTGTCGGTGTGTGTGTGTTGTCGGTGTGTGTGTGTGTGTTGTCGGTGTGTGTGTGTGTGTGTTTTGTCGGTGTGTGTGTGTGTTGTCGGTGTGTGTGTGTGTGTGTCTTGTCGTGTGTGTGTGTGTGTGTTGTCGGTGTGTGTGTGTTTGTGTGTTGTCGGTGTGTGTGTGTGTTGTCGGTGTGTGTGTGTGTGTGTTGTCGGTGTGTGTGTGTGTGTGTGTGTGTGTGTGTTGTCGGTGTGTGTGTGTGTGTGATGTCGGTGTGTGTGTGTGTGTGTTGTCGGTGTGTGTGTGTGTGTGTGTGTGTGTGTGTTGTCAGTGTGTGTGTGTGTGTGTTGTCGGTGTGTGTGTGTGTGTGTTGTCGGTGTGTGTGTGTGTCTTGTCAGTGTGTGTGTGTGTGTGTTGTCGGTGTGTGTGTGTTTATGTGTTGTCGGTGTGTGTGTGTGTGTGTGTTGTCGGTGTGTGTGTGTTGTCGGTGTGTGTGTGTGTGTTGTCGGTGTGTGTGTGTGTGTGTGTGGTGTGTGTGTGTGTGTTGTCGGTGTGTGTGTGTGTGTGTTGTCGGTGTGTGTGTGTGTGTGTGTGTGTGTGTTGTCGGTGTGTGTGTGTGTGTTGTCGGTGTGTGTGTGTGTGTGTTGTCGGTGTGTGTGTGTGTGTGTTGTCGGTGTGTGTGTGTGTGTGTGTTGTCGGTGTGTGTGTGTGTGTTGTCGGTGTGTGTGTGTGTGTGTGTGTGTGTTGTCGGTGTGTGTGTGTGTGTTGTCGGTGTGTGTGTGTGTTTCTTGTCAGTGTGTGTGTGTGTGTGTTGTCGGTGTGTGTGTGTTTATGTGTTGTCGGTGTGTGTGTGTGTGTGTGTTGTCGGTGTGTGTGTGTGTTGTCGGTGTGTGTGTGTGTGTTGTCGGTGTGTGTGTGTGTGTGTGTGTGTGTTGTCGGTGTGTGTGTGTGTGTGTTGTCGGTGTGTGTGTGTGTGTGTGTGTGTGTGTGTTGTCGGTGTGTGTGTGTGTGTGTTGTCGGTGTGTGTGTGTGTGTGTGTGTGTGTGTGTTGTCGGTGTGTGTGTGTGTTGTGTGTGTGTGTGTTGTCGGTGTGTGTGTGTGTGTTGTCGGTGTGTGTGTGTGTGTGTTGTCGGTGTGTGTGTGTGTGTGTGTGTGTGTTGTCGGTGTGTGTGTGTGTGTTGTCGGTGTGTGTGTGTGTGTGTTGTCGGTGTGTGTGTGTGTGTGTTGTCGGTGTGTGTGTGTGTGTGTGTGTGTGTGTGTGTGTGTTGTCGGTGTGTGTGCTGTGTGTGTGTGTGTGTTGTTGGTGTGTGTGTGTGTTGTCGGTGTGTGTGTGTGTGTGTGTTGTCGGTGTGTGTGTGTGTTGTCGGTGTGTGTGTGTGTGTTGTCGGTGTGTTGTCGGTGTGTGTGTGTGTTGTGTGTGTGTGTGTTGTCGGTGTGTGTGTGTGTGTGTTGTCGGTGTGTGTTTGTGTGTGTTGTCGGTGTGTGTGTGTGTGTGTGTGTGTGTGTGTGTGTTGTCGGTGTGTGTGTGTGTGTGTTGTCGGTGTGTGTGTGTGCGTGTTGTCGGTGTGTGTGTGTGTGTGTGTGTGTGTTGTCGGTGTGTGTGTGTGTGTGTGTGTGTTGTCGGTGTGTGTGTGTGTTGTCGGTGTGTGTGTGTGTGTGTTGTCGGTGTGTTGTTGGTGTGTGTGTGTGTGTGTTGTCGATGTGTGTGTGTGTGTTGTCGGTGTGTGTGTGTGTTGTGTGTGTGTGTGTGTTGTCGGTGTGTGTGTGTGTGTTGTCGGTGTGTGTGTGTGTGTGTCTTGTCGGTGTGTGTGTGTTGTCGTTGTGTGTGTGTGTGTGTGTGGTAGGTGTGTGTGTGTGTTGTCGTTGTGTGTGTGTGTTGTCGGTGTGTGTGTGTGTTGTCGGTGTGTGTGTGTGTGTTGTCGGTGTGTGTGTGTGTGTTGTTGGTGTGTGTGTGTGTGTGTGTGTTGTCGGTTTGTGTGTGTGTGTTGTCGGTGTGTGTCTGTGTGCGTTGTCGGTGTGTGTGTGTGTGTGTTGTCGGTGTGTGTGTGTGTGTTGTCGGTGTGTGTGTGTGTGTGTGTGTGTGTGTGTGTGTGTGTGTGTGTGTGTGTGTGTGTGTGTTGTCGGTGTGTGTGTGTGTGTGTTGTCGGTGTGTGTGTGTGTGTGTGTGTTGTCGGTGTGTGTGTGTTGTCGGTGTGTGTGTGTGTGTGTTGTCGGTGTGTTGTCGGTGTGTGTGTGTGTGTGTTGTCGGTGTGTGTGTGTGTGTTGTCGGTGTGTGTGTGTGTGTGTTGTCGGTGTGTGTGTGTGTTGTGTGTGTGTGTGTGTTGTCGGTGTGTGTGTGTTGTCAGTGTGTGTGTGTGTGTGTGTCTTGTCGGTGTGTGTGTGTTGTCGTTGTGTGTGTGTGTGTTGTCGGTGTGTGTGTGTGTTGTCGCTGTGTGTGTGTGTGTGTGTTGTCGGTGTGTGTGTGTGTCTGTTGTCGGTGTGTGTGTGTGTGTTGTCGGTGTGTGTGTGTGTGTTGTCGGTGTGTGAGTGTGTGTGTGTTGTCGGTGTGTGTGTGTGTGTGTGTTGTCGGTGTGTGTGTGTTGTCGGTGTGTGTGTGTGTGGTAGGTGTGTGTGTGTGTGTTGTCGGTGTGTGTGTGTGTGTGTTGTCGGTGTGTGTGTGTGTGTGTTGTCGGTGTGTGTGTGTGTGTGTGTGTGTGTGTGTTGTGTGTGTGTGTGTTGTCGGTGTGTGTGTGTGTGTGTGTTGTCGGTGTGTGTGTGTGTGTGTGTGTGTTGTCTGTGTGTGTGTGATGTCGGTGTGTGTGTGTGTGTTGTCGGTGTGTGTGTGTGTGTGTGTTGTCAGTGTGTGTGTGTTGTCGGTGTGTGTGTGTGTGTGTTGTCTGTGTGTGTGTGTTGTCGGTGTGTGTGTGTGTTGTCGGTGTGTGTGTGTGTGTGTGTTGTCGGTGTGTGTGTGTGTGTTGTCAGTGTGTGTGTGTGTGTTGTCGGTGTGTGTGTGTGTGTGTGTTGTCGGTGTGTGTGTGTGTCTGTGTTGTCGGTGTGTGTGTGTGTGTTGTCGGTGTGTGTGTGTGTGTGTGTTGTCGGTGTGTGTGAGTGTGTTGCTGGTGTGTGTGTGTGTGTTGTCGGTGTGTGTGTGTGTGTTGTCGGTGTGTGTGTGTGTTGTCGGTGTGTGTGTGTGTGTTGTCGGTGTGTGTGTGTGTGTTGTCAGTGTGTGTGTGTGTGTGTGTTGTCGGTGTGTGTGTGTGTGTTGTCGGTGTGTGTGTGGGTGTGTTGTCGGTGTGTGTGTGTGTGTGTGTTGTCGGTGTGTGTGTGTGTGTTGTCAGTGTGTGTGTGTGTGTGTGTGTTGTCGGTGTGTGTGTGTGTGTGTGTGTGTTGTCGGTGTGTGTGTGTTGTCGGTGTGTGTGTGTGTGTGTTGTCGGTGTGTTGTCGGTGTGTGTGTGTGTGTGTTGTCGGTGTGTGTGTGTGTGTTGTCGGTGTGTGTGTGTGTGTGTGTTGTCGGTGTGTGTGTGTGTTGTGTGTGTGTGTGTGTTGTCGGTGTGTGTGTGTTGTCAGTGTGTGTGTGTGTGTGTGTGTCTTGTCGGTGTGTGTGTGTTGTCGTTGTGTGTGTGTGTGTGTGTGGTAGGTGTGTGTGTGTGTTGTCGGTGTGTGTGTGTGTTGCCGGTGTGTGTGTGTGTTGTCGGTGTGTGTGTGTGTGTTGTCGGTGTGTGTGTGTGTGTTGTTGGTGTGTGTGTCTGTGTGTGTGTGTTGTCGGTGTGTGTGTGTTGTCGGTGTGTGTGTGTGTGTTGTCGGTGTGTGTGTGTGTGTGTGTTGTCGGTGTGTGTGTGTGTGTTGTCGGTGTGTGTGTGTGTGTGTGTGTGTGTGTGTGTGTGTGTGTGTGTGTGTGTGTGTGTGTGTGTGTGTGTGTGTTGTCGGTGTGTGTGTGTGTTGTCGGTGTGTGTGTGTGTGTGTGTGTTGTCAGTGTGTGTGTGTGTGTGTGTTGTCGGTGTGTGTGTGTGTGTTGTCGGTGTGTGTGTGTGTGTGTTGTCGGTGTGTGTGTGTGTGTGTGTGTGTGTGTGTTGTCGGTGTGTGTGTGTGTGTTGTCGGTGTGTGTGTGTGTGTGTTTTGTCGGTGTGTGTGTGTGTTGTCGGTGTGTGTGTGTGTGTGTCTTGTCAGTGTGTGTGTGTGTGTGTTGTCGGTGTGTGTGTGTTTATGTGTTGTCGGTGTGTGTGTGTGTGTGTGTTGTCGGTGTGTGTGTGTGTTGTCGGTGTGTGTGTGTGTGTGTGTGTGTGTTGTCGGTGTGTGTGTGTTGTCGGTGTGTGTGTGTGTGTGTTGTCGGTGTGTTGTCGGTGTGTGTGTGTGTGTGTTGTCGGTGTGTGTGTGTGTGTTGTCGGTGTGTGTGTGTGTGTGTGTTGTCGGTGTGTGTGTGTGTTGTGTGTGTGTGTGTGTTGTCGGTGTGTGTGTGTTGTCAGTGTGTGTGTGTGTGTGTGTGTGTCTTGTCGGTGTGTGTGTGTTGTCGTTGTGTGTGTGTGTGTGTGTTGTAGGTGTGTGTGTGTGTTGTCGGTGTGTGTGTGTGTGTTGTCGGTGTGTGTGTGTGTTGTCGGTGTGTGTGTGTTGTTGGTGTGTGTGTCTGTGTGTGTGTGTTGTCGGTGTGTGTGTGTTGTCGGTGTGTGTGTGTGTGTTGTCGGTGTGTGTGTGTGTGTGTTGTCGGTGTGTGTGTGTGTGTTGTCGGTGTGTGTGTGTGTGTGTGTGTGTGTGTGTGTGTGTGTGTGTGTGTGTGTGTGTGTGTGTGTTGTCGGTGTGTGTGTGTTGTCGGTGTGTGTGTGTGTGTGTGTGTGTGTGTGTGTGTGTGTTGTCGGTGTGTGTGTGTGTGTTGTCGGTGTGTGTGTGTGTGTGTGTTGTCAGTGTGTGTGTGTGTGTGTTGTCGGTGTGTGTGTGTGTGTGTGTTGTCGGTGTGTGTGTGTGTGTGTTGTCGGTGTGTGTGTGTGTGTGTGTGTGTGTGTGTGTGTGTGTGTGTGTGTGTGTGTGTGTGTGTGTGTTGTCGGTGTGTGTGTGTTGTCGGTGTGTGTGTGTGTGTGTGTGTGTGTGTGTGTGTGTGTTGTCGGTGTGTGTGTGTGTGTTGTCGGTGTGTGTGTGTGTGTGTGTTGTCAGTGTGTGTGTGTGTGTGTTGTCGGTGTGTGTGTGTGTGTTGTCGGTGTGTGTGTGTGTGTGTTGTCGGTGTGTGTGTGTGTGTGTGTGTGGGTTGTCGGTGTGTGTGTGTGTGTTGTCGGTGTGTGTGTGTGTGTGTTTTGTCGGTGTGTGTGTGTGTTGTCGGTGTGTGTGTGTGTCTGTCTTGTCAGTGTGTGTGTGTGTGTGTTGTCGGTGTGTGTGTGTTTATGTGTTGTCGGTGTGTGTGTGTGTGTGTGTGTTGTCGGTGTGTGTGTGTGTTGTCGGTGTGTGTGTGTGTGTGTGTTGTCGGTGTGTGTGTGTGTGTGTGTGTGTGTTGTCGGTGTGTGTGTGTGTGTGATGTCGGTGTGTGTGTGTGTGTGTGTGTGTTGTCGGTGTGTGTGTGTGTTGTATGTGTGTGTGTTGTCAGTGTGTGTGTGTGTGTGTTGTCGGTGTGTGTGTATGTGTGTTGTCGGTGTGTGTGTGTGTGTCTTGTCAGTGTGTGTGTGTGTGTGTTGTCGGTGTGTGTGTGTTTATGTGTTGTCGGTGTGTGTGTGTGTGTGTGTTGTCGGTGTGTGTGTGTGTGTTGTCGGTGTGTGTGTGTGTGTGTGTGTGTGTGTTGTCGGTGTGTGTGTATGTGTGTTCTCGGTGTGTGTGTGTGTGTGTGTTGTCGGTGTGTGTGTGTGTGTTGTCGGTGTGTGTGTGTGTGTGTTGTCGGTGTGTGTGTGTGTGTGTTGTCGGTGTGTGTGTGTGTGTGTGTGTGTGTTGTCGGTGTGTGTGTGTGTGTTGTCGGTGTGTGTGTGTGTGTGTGTGTGTTGTCGGTGTGTGTGTGTGTGTTGTCGGTGTGTGTGTGTGTGTCTTGTCAGTGTGTGTGTGTGTGTGTTGTCGGTGTGTGTGTGTTAATGTGTTGTCGGTGTGTGTGTGTGTGTGTGTTGTCGGTGTGTGTGTGTGTTGTCGGTGTGTGTGTGTGTGTTGTCGGTGTGTGTGTGTGTGTGTGTGTGTGTGTGTGTGTTGTCGGTGTGTGTGTGTGTGTTTTGTCGGTGTGTGTGTGTGTGTGTGTGTGTGTGTGTGTGTGTGTGTGTGTGTGTTGTCGGTGTGTGTGTGTGTGTGTTGTCGGTGTGTGTGTGTGTGTGTGTGTGTGTGTGTGTGTGTGTGTGTTGTCGGTGTGTGTGTGTGTGTTGTCGGTGTGTGTGTGTGTGTGTGTGTTGTCAGTGTGTGTGTGTGTGTGTGTTGTCGGTGTGTGTGTGTGTGTTGTCGGTGTGTGTGTGTGTGTGTTGTCGGTGTGTGTGTGTGTGTGTATGTGTGTGTTGTCGGTGTGTGTGTGTGTGTTGTCGGTGTGTGTGTGTGTGTGTTTTGTCGGTGTGTGTGTGTTGTCGGTGTGTGTGTGTGTGTGTCTTGTCAGTGTGTGTGTGTGTGTGTTGTCGGTGTGTGTGTGTTTATGTGTTGTCGGTGTGTGTGTGTGTGTGTGTGTGTGTGTGTGTGTGTTGTCGGTGTGTGTGTGTGTTGTGTGTGTGTGTGTTGTCGGTGTGTGTGTGTGTGTGTTGTCGGTGTGTGTGTGTGTGTGTGTTGTCAGTGTGTGTGTGTGTGTGTTGTCGGTGTGTGTGTGTGTGTGTTGTCGGTGTGTGTGTGTGTGTGTGTTGTCGGTGTGTGTGTGTGTTGTGTGTGTGTGTGTGTTGTCAGTGTGTGTGTGTGTGTGTTGTCGGTGTGTGTGTGTGTTGTCGGTGTGTTGTCGGTGTGTGTGTGTGTTGTCGGTGTGTGTGTGTGTGTTGTCGGTGTGTGTGTGTGTGTGTGTTGTCGGTGTGTGTGTGTGTTGTGTGTGTGTGTGTGTTGTCAGTGTGTGTGTGTGTGTGTTGTCGGTGTGTGTGTGTGTGTGTGTGTGTGTGTGTGTGTCTTGTCGGTGTGTGTGTGTTGTCGTTGTGTGTGTGTGTGTGTGGTAGGTGTGTGTGTGTGTTGTCGGTATGTGTGTGTGTGTGTGTTGTCGGTGTGTGTGTGTGTTGTCGGTGTGTGTGTGTGTGTTGTCGGTGTGTGTGTGTTGTTGGTGTGTGTGTGTGTGTGTGTGTGTGTGTGTTGTCGGTGTGTGTATGTGTGTTGTCGGTGTGTGTGTGTGTGTGTTGTCGGTGTGTGTGTGTGTTATCAGTGTGTGTGTGTGTGTGTGTGTGTGTGTGTGTGTGTGTGTGTGTGTGTGTGTTGTTGGTGTGTGTGTGTGAGTGTGTGTTGTCGGTGTGTGTGTGTGTGTGTGTTGTCGGTGTGTGTGTGTGTGTGTTGTCGGTGTGTGTGTGTGTGTTGTCGGTGTGTGTGTGTGTTGTGTGTGTGTGTGTTGTCGGTGTGTGTGTGTGTGTGTTGTCGGTGTGTGTGTGTGTTGTCGGTGTGTGTGTGTGTTGTCGGTATGTGTGTGTTGTCGGTGTGTGTGTGTGTTGTCGGTGTGTGTGTGTGTGTTGTCGGTGTGTGATTGTGTGTGTGTTGTCGGTGTGTGTGTGTTGTCGGTGTGTGTGTGTGTGTTGTCGGTGTGTTGTCGGTGTGTGTGTGTGTGTGGTAGGTGTGTGTGTGTGTGTTGTCGGTGTGTGTGTGTGTGTGTTGTCGGTGTGTGTGTGTGTGTTGTCGGTGTGTGTGTGTGTGTGTGTGTGTGTTGTGTGTGTGTGTGTTGTCGGTGTGTGTGTGTGTGTGTGTTGTCGGTGTGTGTGTGTGTGTGTGTGTGTTGTGTGTGTGTGTGTTGTCGGTGTGTGTGTGTGTGTGTGTTGTCGGTGTGTGTGTGTGTGTGTGTGTTGTCAGTGTGTGTGTGTGTGTTCTCGGTGTGTGTGTGTGTGTGTGTGTTGTCGGTGTGTGTGTGTGTCTGTGTTGTCTGTGTGTGTGTGTGTGTGTGTTGTCGGTGTGTGTGTTTGTTGTCTGTGTGTGTGTGTGTTGTCGGTGTGTGTGTGTGTTGTCGTTGTGTGTGTGTGTGTGTGTGTTGTCGGTGTGTGTGTGTGTGTTGTCAGTGTGTGTGTGTGTGTTGTCGGTGTGTGTGTGTGTGTGTGTTGTCGGTGTGTGTGTGTGTCTGTGTTGTCGGTGTGTGTGTGTGTGTGTGTGTGTGTTGTCGGTGTGTGTGTGTGTTGTCGGTGTGTGTGTGTGTGTTGTCTTTGTGTGTGTGTGTGTGTGTTGTCGGTGTGTGTGTGTGTGTTGTCGGTGTGTGTGTGTGTGTTGTCGGTGTGTGTGTGTGTGTGTGTGTCTTGTCGGTGTTTGTGTGTTGTCGTTGTGTGTGTGTGTGTGTGTGTGGTAGGTGTGTGTGTGTGTTGTCGGTGTGTGTGTGTGTGTGTTGTCGGTGTGTGTGTGTGTGTTGTCGGTGTGTGTGTGTGTTGTCGGTGTGTGTGTGTGTTGTTGGTGTGTGTGTGTGTTGTCGGTGTGTGTGTGTGTGTTGTCGGTGTGTGTGTGTGTGTGTGTGTGTTGTCGGTGTGTGTGTGTGTGTGTTGTCAGTGTATGTGTGTGTGTTGTCGGTGTGTGTGTGTGTGTATGTGTGTGTGTGTGTGTGTGTGTGTGTGTGTGTGTGTGTGTGTGTGTGTGTGTGTGTTGTCGGTGTGTGTGTGTGTGTGTGTTGTCGGTGTGTGTGTGTGTTGTGTGTGTGTGTGTTGTCGGTGTGTGTTGTCGGTGTGTGTGTGTGTGTGTGTGTTGTCAGTGTGTGTGTGTGTGTGTTGTCGGTGTGTGTGTGTGTGTGTTGTCGGTGTGTGTGTGTGTGTGTGTTGTCGGTGTGTGTGTGTGTTGTGTGTGTGTGTGTTGTCGGTGTGTGTGTGTGTGTTATCGGTGTGTGTGTGTGTGTGTGTGTGTTGTCGGTGTGTGTGTGTGTGTGTGTGTTGTCGGTGCGTGTGTGTGTGTGTGTTGTCGGTGTGTGTGTGTTGTCGGTGCGTGTGTGTGTGTGTTGTCGGTGTGTGTGTGTGTGTGTTGTCGGTGTGTGTGTGTGTGTGTTTTGTCGGTGTGTGTGTGTGTGTGTGTTGTCGGTGTGTGTGTGTTGTCGGTGTGTGTGTGTGTGTGTTGTCGGTGTGTTGTCGGTGTGTGTGTGTGTTGTCGGTGTGTGTGTGTGTGTTGTCGGTGTGTGTGTGTGTTGTGTGTGTGTGTGTGTTGTCAGTGTGTGTGTGTGTGTGTTGTCGGTGTGTGTGTGTGTGTGTGTGTGTGCGTGTGTCTTGTCGGTGTGTGTGTGTTGTCGTTGTGTGTGTGTGTGTGTGTGGTAGGTGTGTGTGTGTGTTGTCGGTATGTGTGTGTGTGTGTGTTGTCGGTGTGTGTGTGTGTTGTCGGTGTGTGTGTGTGTGTTGTCGGTGTGTGTGTGTTGTTGGTGTGTGTGTGTGTGTGTGTGTGTTGTCGGTGTGTGTATGTGTGTTGTCGGTGTGTGTGTGTGTGTGTTGTCGGTGTGTGTGTGTGTGTGTTGTCAGTGTGTGTGTGTGTGTTGTCGGTGTGTGTGTGTGTGTGTGTGTGTGTGTGTGTGTGTGTGTGTGTGTGTGTGTGTTGTCGGTGTGTGTGTGTGAGTGTGTGTTGTCGGTGTGTGTGTGTGTGTGTGTTGTCGGTGTGTGTGTGTGTGTGTGTTGTCGGTGTGTGTGTGTGTGTTGTCGGTGTGTGTGTGTGTTGTGTGTGTGTGTGTTGTCGGTGTGTGTGTGTGTGTGTTGTCGGTGTGTGTGTGTGTTGTCGGTGTGTGTGTGTGTGTGTTGTCGGTATGTGTGTGTTGTCGGTGTGTGTGTGTGTTGTCGGTGTGTGTGTGTGTGTGTTGTCGGTGTGTGATTGTGTGTGTGTTGTCGGTGTGTGTGTGTTGTCGGTGTGTGTGTGTGTGTTGTCGGTGTGTTGTCGGTGTGTGTGTGTGTGTGGTAGGTGTGTGTGTTGTCGGTGTGTGTGTGTGTGTGTTGTCGGTGTGTGTGTGTGTGTTGTCGGTGTGTGTGTGTGTGTGTGTGTTGTGTGTGTGTGTGTTGTCGGTGTGTGTGTGTGTGTTGTCGGTGTGTGTGTGTGTGTGTGTTGTCTGTGTGTGTGTGTTGTCGGTGTGTGTGTGTGTGTTGTCGGTGTGTGTGTGTTGTCAGTGTGTGTGTGTGTGTTGTCGGTGTGTGTGTGTGTGTGTTGTCGGTGTGTGTGTGTGTCTGTGTTGTCGGTGTGTGTGTGTGTGTGTGTTGTCGGTGTGTGTGTTTGTTGTCTGTGTGTGTGTGTGTTGTCGGTGTGTGTGTGTGTTGTCGTTGTGTGTGTGTGTGTGTGTGTTGTCGGTGTGTGTGTGTGTGTTGTCAGTGTGTGTGTGTGTGTTGTCGGTGTATGTGTGTGTGTGTGTTGTCGGTGTGTGTGTGTGTCTGTGTTGTCGGTGTGTGTGTGTGTGTGTGTGTGTGTTGTCGGTGTGTGTGTGTGTTGTCGGTGTGTGTGTGTGTGTTGTCTTTGTGTGTGTGTGTGTGTTGTCGGTGTGTGTGTGTGTGTGTTGTCGGTGTGTGTGTGTGTGTTGTCGGTGTGTGCGTGTGTGTGTGTGTCTTGTCGGTGTTTGTGTGTTGTCGTTGTGTGTGTGTGTGTGTGTTGTCGGTGTGTGTGTGTGTGTGTTGTCGGTGTGTGTGTGTGTGTGTTGTCGGTGTGTGTGTGTGTTGTCGGTGTGTGTGTGTGTTGTCGGTGTGTGTGTGTGTTGTTGGTGTGTGTGTGTGTTGTCGGTGTGTGTGTGTGTGTTGTCGGTGTGTGTGTGTGTGTGTGTGTTGTCGGTGTGTGTGTGTGTGTGTTGTCAGTGTGTGTGTGTGTGTTGTCGGTGTGTGTGTGTGTGTGTGTGTGTGTGTGTGTGTGTGTGTGTGTGTGTGTGTTGTCGGTGTGTGTGTGTGTGTGTGTGTTGTCGGTGTGTGTGTGTGTTGTGTGTGTGTGTGTTGCCGGTGTGTGTGTGTGTGTGTTGTCGGTGTGTGTGTGTGTGTGTGTGTTGTCAGTGTGTGTGTGTGTGTGTTGTCGGTGTGTGTGTGTGTGTGTTGTCGGTGTGTGTGTGTGTGTGTGTTGTCGGTGTGTGTGTGTGTTGTGTGTGTGTGTGTGTTGTCAGTGTGTGTGTGTGTGTGTTGTCGGTGTGTGTGTGTGTGTGTTGTCGGTGTGTTGTCGGTGTGTGTGTGTGTTGTCGGTGTGTGTGTGTGTGTTGTCGGTGTGTGTGTGTGTGTGTGTGTTGTCGGTGTGTGTGTGTGTTGTGTGTGTGTGTGTGTTGTCAGTGTGTGTGTGTGTGTGTTGTCGGTGTGTGTGTGTGTGTGTGTGTCTTGTCGGTGTGTGTGTGTTGTCGTTGTGTGTGTGTGTGTGTGTGGTAGGTGTGTGTGTGTGTTGTCGGTATGTGTGTGTGTGTGTGTTGTCGGTGTGTGTGTGTGTTGTCGGTGTGTGTGTGTGTGTTGTCGGTGTGTGTGTGTTGTTGGTGTGTGTGTGTGTGTGTGTGTGTGTGTGTTGTCGGTGTGTGTGTGTGTGTGGTAGGTGTGTGTGTGTGTGTTGTCGGTGTGTGTGTGTGTGTGTTGTCGGTGTGTGTGTGTGTGTTGTCGGTGTGTGTGTGTGTGTGTGTGTGTGTGTGTGTGTGTGTGTTGTCGGTGTGTGTGTGTGTGTGTGTTGTCGGTGTGTGTGTGTGTGTGTGTGTGTTGTGTGTGTGTGTGTTGTCGGTGTGTGTGTGTGTGTTGTCGGTGTGTGTGTGTGTGTGTGTGTTGTCAGTGTGTGTGTGTGTGTTCTCGGTGTGTGTGTGTGTGTGTGTTGTCGGTGTGTGTGTGTGTCTGTGTTGTCTGTGTGTGTGTGTGTGTGTGTTGTCGGTGTGTGTGTTTGTTGTCTGTGTGTGTGTGTGTTGTCGGTGTGTGTGTGTGTTGTCGTTGTGTGTGTGTGTGTGTGTGTTGTCGGTGTGTGTGTGTGTGTTGTCAGTGTGTGTGTGTGTGTTGTCGGTGTGTGTGTGTGTGTGTGTTGTCGGTGTGTGTGTGTGTCTGTGTTGTCGGTGTGTGTGTGTGTGTGTGTGTGTGTTGTCGGTGTGTGTGTGTGTTGTCGGTGTGTGTGTGTGTGTTGTCTTTGTGTGTGTGTGTGTGTGTTGTCGGTGTGTGTGTGTGTGTTGTCGGTGTGTGTGTGTGTGTTGTCGGTGTGTGTGTGTGTGTGTGTGTCTTGTCGGTGTTTGTGTGTTGTCGTTGTGTGTGTGTGTGTGTGTGTGGTAGGTGTGTGTGTGTGTTGTCGGTGTGTGTGTGTGTGTGTTGTCGGTGTGTGTGTGTGTGTTGTCGGTGTGTGTGTGTGTTGTCGGTGTGTGTGTGTGTTGTTGGTGTGTGTGTGTGTTGTCGGTGTGTGTGTGTGTGTTGTCGGTGTGTGTGTGTGTGTGTGTGTGTTGTCGGTGTGTGTGTGTGTGTGTTGTCAGTGTATGTGTGTGTGTTGTCGGTGTGTGTGTGTGTGTATGTGTGTGTGTGTGTGTGTGTGTGTGTGTGTGTGTGTGTGTGTGTGTGTGTGTGTGTGTTGTCGGTGTGTGTGTGTGTGTGTGTGTGTTGTCGGTGTGTGTGTGTGTTGTGTGTGTGTGTGTTGTCGGTGTGTGTTGTCGGTGTGTGTGTGTGTGTGTGTGTTGTCAGTGTGTGTGTGTGTGTGTTGTCGGTGTGTGTGTGTGTGTGTTGTCGGTGTGTGTGTGTGTGTGTGTTGTCGGTGTGTGTGTGTGTTGTGTGTGTGTGTGTTGTCGGTGTGTGTGTGTGTGTTATCGGTGTGTGTGTGTGTGTGTGTGTGTTGTCGGTGTGTGTGTGTGTGTGTGTGTTGTCGGTGTGTGTGTGTGTCTGTGTTGTCTGTGTGTGTGTGTGTGTGTGTTGTCGGTGTGTGTGTTTGTTGTCTGTGTGTGTGTGTGTTGTCGGTGTGTGTGTGTGTTGTCGTTGTGTGTGTGTGTGTGTGTGTTGTCGGTGTGTGTGTGTGTGTTGTCAGTGTGTGTGTGTGTGTTGTCGGTGTGTGTGTGTGTGTGTGTTGTCGGTGTGTGTGTGTGTCTGTGTTGTCGGTGTGTGTGTGTGTGTGTGTGTGTGTTGTCGGTGTGTGTGTGTGTTGTCGGTGTGTGTGTGTGTGTTGTCTTTGTGTGTGTGTGTGTGTGTTGTCGGTGTGTGTGTGTGTGTTGTCGGTGTGTGTGTGTGTGTTGTCGGTGTGTGTGTGTGTGTGTGTGTCTTGTCGGTGTTTGTGTGTTGTCGTTGTGTGTGTGTGTGTGTGTGTGGTAGGTGTGTGTGTGTGTTGTCGGTGTGTGTGTGTGTGTGTTGTCGGTGTGTGTGTGTGTTGTCGGTGTGTGTGTGTGTTGTCGGTGTGTGTGTGTGTTGTTGGTGTGTGTGTGTGTTGTCGGTGTGTGTGTGTGTGTTGTCGGTGTGTGTGTGTGTGTGTGTGTGTTGTCGGTGTGTGTGTGTGTGTGTTGTCAGTGTATGTGTGTGTGTTGTCGGTGTGTGTGTGTGTGTATGTGTGTGTGTGTGTGTGTGTGTGTGTGTGTGTGTGTGTGTGTGTGTGTGTGTGTGTTGTCGGTGTGTGTGTGTGTGTGTGTGTGTTGTCGGTGTGTGTGTGTGTTGTGTGTGTGTGTGTTGTCGGTGTGTGTTGTCGGTGTGTGTGTGTGTGTGTGTGTTGTCAGTGTGTGTGTGTGTGTGTTGTCGGTGTGTGTGTGTGTGTGTTGTCGGTGTGTGTGTGTGTGTGTGTTGTCGGTGTGTGTGTGTGTTGTGTGTGTGTGTGTTGTCGGTGTGTGTGTGTGTGTTATCGGTGTGTGTGTGTGTGTGTGTGTGTTGTCGGTGTGTGTGTGTGTGTGTGTTGTCGGTGCGTGTGTGTGTGTGTGTTGTCGGTGTGTGTGTGTTGTCGGTGCGTGTGTGTGTGTGTTGTCGGTGTGTGTGTGTGTGTGTTGTCGGTGTGTGTGTGTGTGTGTTTTGTCGGTGTGTGTGTGTGTGTGTGTTGTCGGTGTGTGTGTGTTGTCGGTGTGTGTGTGTGTGTGTTGTCGGTGTGTTGTCGGTGTGTGTGTGTGTTGTCGGTGTGTGTGTGTGTGTTGTCGGTGTGTGTGTGTGTTGTGTGTGTGTGTGTGTTGTCAGTGTGTGTGTGTGTGTGTTGTCGGTGTGTGTGTGTGTGTGTGTGTGTGCGTGTGTCTTGTCGGTGTGTGTGTGTTGTCGTTGTGTGTGTGTGTGTGTGTGGTAGGTGTGTGTGTGTGTTGTCGGTATGTGTGTGTGTGTGTGTTGTCGGTGTGTGTGTGTGTTGTCGGTGTGTGTGTGTGTGTTGTCGGTGTGTGTGTGTTGTTGGTGTGTGTGTGTGTGTGTGTGTGTTGTCGGTGTGTGTATGTGTGTTGTCGGTGTGTGTGTGTGTGTGTTGTCGGTGTGTGTGTGTGTGTGTTGTCAGTGTGTGTGTGTGTGTTGTCGGTGTGTGTGTGTGTGTGTGTGTGTGTGTGTGTGTGTGTGTGTGTGTGTGTGTTGTCGGTGTGTGTGTGTGAGTGTGTGTTGTCGGTGTGTGTGTGTGTGTGTGTTGTCGGTGTGTGTGTGTGTGTGTGTTGTCGGTGTGTGTGTGTGTGTTGTCGGTGTGTGTGTGTGTTGTGTGTGTGTGTGTTGTCGGTGTGTGTGTGTGTGTGTTGTCGGTGTGTGTGTGTGTTGTCGGTGTGTGTGTGTGTGTGTTGTCGGTATGTGTGTGTTGTCGGTGTGTGTGTGTGTTGTCGGTGTGTGTGTGTGTGTGTTGTCGGTGTGTGATTGTGTGTGTGTTGTCGGTGTGTGTGTGTTGTCGGTGTGTGTGTGTGTGTTGTCGGTGTGTTGTCGGTGTGTGTGTGTGTGTGGTAGGTGTGTGTGTGTGTGTTGTCGGTGTGTGTGTGTGTGTGTTGTCGGTGTGTGTGTGTGTGTTGTCGGTGTGTGTGTGTGTGTGTGTGTTGTGTGTGTGTGTGTTGTCGGTGTGTGTGTGTGTGTGTGTTGTCGGTGTGTGTGTGTGTGTGTGTGTGTTGTCTGTGTGTGTGTGTTGTCGGTGTGTGTGTGTGTGTTGTCGGTGTGTGTGTGTTGTCAGTGTGTGTGTGTGTGTTGTCGGTGTGTGTGTGTGTGTGTGTGTTGTCGGTGTGTGTGTGTGTCTGTGTTGTCGGTGTGTGTGTGTGTGTGTGTTGTCGGTGTGTGTGTTTGTTGTCTGTGTGTGTGTGTGTTGTCGGTGTGTGTGTGTGTTGTCGTTGTGTGTGTGTGTGTGTGTGTTGTCGGTGTGTGTGTGTGTGTTGTCAGTGTGTGTGTGTGTGTTGTCGGTGTATGTGTGTGTGTGTGTTGTCGGTATGTGTGTGTGTCTGTGTTGTCGGTGTGTGTGTGTGTGTGTGTGTGTGTTGTCGGTGTGTGTGTGTGTTGTCGGTGTGTGTGTGTGTGTTGTCTTTGTGTGTGTGTGTGTGTTGTCGGTGTGTGTGTGTGTGTGTTGTCGGTGTGTGTGTGTGTGTTGTCGGTGTGTGCGTGTGTGTGTGTGTCTTGTCGGTGTTTGTGTGTTGTCGTTGTGTGTGTGTGTGTGTGTTGTCGGTGTGTGTGTGTGTGTGTTGTCGGTGTGTGTGTGTGTGTGTTGTCGGTGTGTGTGTGTGTTGTCGGTGTGTGTGTGTGTTGTCGGTGTGTGTGTGTGTTGTTGGTGTGTGTGTGTGTTGTCGGTGTGTGTGTGTGTGTTGTCGGTGTGTGTGTGTGTGTGTGTGTTGTCGGTGTGTGTGTGTGTGTGTTGTCAGTGTGTGTGTGTGTGTTGTCGGTGTGTGTGTGTGTGTGTGTGTGTGTGTGTGTGTGTGTGTGTGTGTGTGTGTTGTCGGTGTGTGTGTGTGTGTGTGTGTTGTCGGTGTGTGTGTGTGTTGTGTGTGTGTGTGTTGCCGGTGTGTGTGTGTGTGTGTTGTCGGTGTGTGTGTGTGTGTGTGTGTTGTCAGTGTGTGTGTGTGTGTGTTGTCGGTGTGTGTGTGTGTGTGTTGTCGGTGTGTGTGTGTGTGTGTGTTGTCGGTGTGTGTGTGTGTTGTGTGTGTGTGTGTGTTGTCAGTGTGTGTGTGTGTGTGTTGTCGGTGTGTGTGTGTGTGTGTTGTCGGTGTGTTGTCGGTGTGTGTGTGTGTTGTCGGTGTGTGTGTGTGTGTTGTCGGTGTGTGTGTGTGTGTGTGTTGTCGGTGTGTGTGTGTGTTGTGTGTGTGTGTGTGTTGTCAGTGTGTGTGTGTGTGTGTTGTCGGTGTGTGTGTGTGTGTGTGTGTCTTGTCGGTGTGTGTGTGTTGTCGTTGTGTGTGTGTGTGTGTGTGGTAGGTGTGTGTGTGTGTTGTCGGTATGTGTGTGTGTGTGTGTTGTCGGTGTGTGTGTGTGTTGTCGGTGTGTGTGTGTGTGTTGTCGGTGTGTGTGTGTTGTTGGTGTGTGTGTGTGTGTGTGTGTGTGTGTGTTGTCGGTGTGTGTATGTGTGTTGTCGGTGTGTGTGTGTGTGTGTTGTCGGTGTGTGTGTGTGTGTGTTGTCAGTGTGTGTGTGTGTTGTCGGTGTGTGTGTGTGTGTGTGTGTGTGTGTGTGTGTGTGTGTGTGTGTGTGTGTGTTGTCGGTGTGTGTGTGTGAGTGTGTGTTGTCGGTGTGTGTGTGTGTGTGTGTTGTCGGTGTGTGTGTGTGTGTGTTGTCGGTGTGTGTGTGTGTGTGTTGTCGGTGTGTGTGTGTGTTGTGTGTGTGTGTGTTGTCGGTGTGTGTGTGTGTGTGTTGTCGGTGTGTGTGTGTGTTGTCGGTGTGTGTGTGTGTGTGTTGTCGGTATGTGTGTGTTGTCGGTGTGTGTGTGTGTTGTCGGTGTGTGTGTGTGTGTGTTGTCGGTGTGTGATTGTGTGTGTGTTGTCGGTGTGTGTGTTGTCGGTGTGTGTGTGTGTGTTGTCGGTGTGTTGTCGGTGTGTGTGTGTGTGTGGTAGGTGTGTGTGTGTGTGTTGTCGGTGTGTGTGTGTGTGTGTTGTCGGTGTGTGTGTGTGTGTTGTCGGTGTGTGTGTGTGTGTGTGTGTGTGTGTTGTGTGTGTGTGTGTTGTCGGTGTGTGTGTGTGTGTGTGTTGTCGGTGTGTGTGTGTGTGTGTGTGTGTGTTGTGTGTGTGTGTGTTGTCGGTGTGTGTGTGTGTGTGTGTTGTCGGTGTGTGTGTGTGTGTGTGTGTTGTCAGTGTGTGTGTGTGTGTTGTCGGTGTGTGTGTGTGTGTGTGTGTGTGTTGTCGGTGTGTGTGTGTGTCTGTGTTGTCTGTGTGTGTGTGTGTGTGTGTGTTGTCGGTGTGTGTGTTTGTTGTCTGTGTGTGTGTGTGTTGTCGGTGTGTGTGTGTTGTCGTTGTGTGTGTGTGTGTGTGTGGTAGGTGTGTGTGTGTGTTGTCGGTATGTGTGTGTGTGTGTTGTCGGTGTGTGTGTGTGTTGTCGGTGTGTGTGTGTGTGTTGTCGGTGTGTGTGTGTTGTTGGTGTGTGTGTGTGTGTGTGTGTGTTGTCGGTGTGTGTATGTGTGTTGTCGGTGTGTGTGTGTGTGTGTTGTCGGTGTGTGTGTGTGTGTGTTGTCAGTGTGTGTGTGTGTGTTGTCGGTGTGTGTGTGTGTGTGTGTGTGTGTGTGTGTGTGTGTGTGTGTGTGTGTGTGTGTGTTGTCGGTGTGTGTGTGTGAGTGTGTGTTGTCGGTGTGTGTGTGTGTGTGTGTTGTCGGTGTGTGTGTGTGTGTGTTGTCGGTGTGTGTGTGTGTGTTGTCGGTGTGTGTGTGTGTTGTGTGTGTGTGTGTTGTCGGTGTGTGTGTGTGTGTGTTGTCGGTGTGTGTGTGTGTTGTCGGTGTGTGTGTGTGTGTGTTGTCGGTATGTGTGTGTTGTCGGTGTGTGTGTGTGTTGTCGGTGTGTGTGTGTGTGTGTTGTCGGTGTGTGATTGTGTGTGTGTTGTCGGTGTGTGTGTGTTGTCGGTGTGTGTGTGTGTGTTGTCGGTGTGTTGTCGGTGTGTGTGTGTGTGTGGTAGGTGTGTTTGTGTGTGTTGTCGGTGTGTGTGTGTGTGTGTTGTCGGTGTGTGTGTGTGTGTTGTCGGTGTGTGTGTGTGTGTGTGTGTTGTGTGTGTGTGTGTTGTCGGTGTGTGTGTGTGTGTGTGTTGTCGGTGTGTGTGTGTGTGTGTGTGTTGTCTGTGTGTGTGTGTGTTGTCGGTGTGTGTGTGTGTGTTGTCGGTGTGTGTGTGTGTTGTCGGTGTGTGTGTGTGTGTGTGTTGTCGGTGTGTGTGTGTGTGTGTGTGTTGTCAGTGTGTGTGTGTGTGTTGTCGGTGTGTGTGTGTGTGTGTGTGTGTTGTCGGTGTGTGTGTGTGTCTGTGTTGTCTGTGTGTGTGTGTGTGTGTGTGTTGTCGGTGTGTGTGTTTGTTGTCTGTGTGTGTGTGTGTTGTCGGTGTGTGTGTGTTGTCGTTGTGTGTGTGTGTGTGTGTGGTAGGTGTGTGTGTGTGTTGTCGGTATGTGTGTGTGTGTGTTGTCGGTGTGTGTGTGTGTTGTCGGTGTGTGTGTGTGTGTTGTCGGTGTGTGTGTGTTGTTGGTGTGTGTGTGTGTGTGTGTGTGTTGTCGGTGTGTGTATGTGTGTTGTCGGTGTGTGTGTGTGTGTGTTGTCGGTGTGTGTGTGTGTGTGTTGTCAGTGTGTGTGTGTGTGTTGTCGGTGTGTGTGTGTGTGTGTGTGTGTGTGTGTGTGTGTGTGTGTGTGTGTGTGTGTGTGTGTGTGTGTGTGTGTGTGTGTGTGTGTGTGTGTGAGTGTGTGTTGTCGGTGTGTGTGTGTGTGTGTGTTGTCGGTGTGTGTGTGTGTGTGTTGTCGGTGTGTGTGTGTGTGTTGTCGGTGTGTGTGTGTGTTGTGTGTGTGTGTGTTGTCGGTGTGTGTGTGTGTGTGTTGTCGGTGTGTGTGTGTGTTGTCGGTGTGTGTGTGTGTGTGTTGTCGGTATGTGTGTGTTGTCGGTGTGTGTGTGTGTTGTCGGTGTGTGTGTGTGTGTGTTGTCGGTGTGTGATTGTGTGTGTGTTGTCGGTGTGTGTGTGTTGTCGGTGTGTGTGTGTGTGTTGTCGGTGTGTTGTCGGTGTGTGTGTGTGTGTGGTAGGTGTGTTTGTGTGTGTTGTCGGTGTGTGTGTGTGTGTGTTGTCGGTGTGTGTGTGTGTGTTGTCGGTGTGTGTGTGTGTGTGTGTGTTGTGTGTGTGTGTGTTGTCGGTGTGTGTGTGTGTGTGTGTTGTCGGTGTGTGTGTGTGTGTGTGTGTTGTCTGTGTGTGTGTGTGTTGTCGGTGTGTGTGTGTGTGTTGTCGGTGTGTGTGTGTGTTGTCAGTGTGTGTGTGTGTGTTGTCGGTGTGTGTGTGTGTGTGTGTGTTGTCGGTGTGTGTGTGTGTCTGTGTTGTCGGTGTGTGTGTGTGTGTGTGTTGTCGGTGTGTGTGTTTGTTGTCTGTGTGTGTGTGTGTTGTCGGTGTGTGTGTGTGTTGTCGTTGTGTGTGTGTGTGTGTGTGTTGTCGGTGTGTGTGTGTGTGTTGTCAGTGTGTGTGTGTGTGTTGTCGGTGTGTGTGTGTGTGTGTGTTGTCGGTGTGTGTGTGTGTCTGTGTTGTCGGTGTGTGTGTGTGTGTGTGTGTGTGTTGTCGGTGTGTGTGTGTGTTGTCGGTGTGTGTGTGTGTGTTGTCTTTGTGTGTGTGTGTGTGTTGTCGGTGTGTGTGTGTGTGTTGTCGGTGTGTGTGTGTGTGTTGTCGGTGTGTGTGTGTGTGTGTGTGTCTTGTCGGTGTTTGTGTGTTGTCGTTGTGTGTGTGTGTGTGTGTGGTAGGTGTGTGTGTGTGTTGTCGGTGTGTGTGTGTGTGTGTGTTGTCGGTGTGTGTGTGTGTTGTCGGTGTGTGTGTGTGTTGTCGGTGTGTGTGTGTGTTGTTGGTGTGTGTGTGTGTTGTCGGTGTGTGTGTGTGTGTTGTCGGTGTGTGTGTGTGTGTTGTCGGTGTGTGTGTGTGTGTGTGTGTGTGTGTGTGTGTGTGTGTGTGTGTGTGTGTGTGTGTGTGTGTGTGTGTGTTGTCGGTGTGTGTGTGTGTGTGTGTGTGTGTGTGTGTTGTCGTGTGTGTGTGTGTGTGTGTGTGTGTTGTCGGTGTGTGTGTGTGTGTGTGTTGTCGGTGTGTGTGTGTGTGTGTGTGTGTGTGTGTGTGTGTGTGTGTGTGTGTGTCGTGTGTGTGTGTGTGTGTGTTGTCGGTGTGTGTGTGTGTGTGTGTGTTGTCAGTGTGTGTGTGTGTGTTGTCGGTGTGTGTGTGTGTGTGTGTGTGTTGTCGGTGTGTGTGTGTGTCTGTGTTGTCTGTGTGTGTGTGTGTGTGTGTGTTGTCGGTGTGTGTGTTTGTTGTCTGTGTGTGTGTGTGTTGTCGGTGTGTGTGTGTTGTCGTTGTGTGTGTGTGTGTGTGTGGTAGGTGTGTGTGTGTGTTGTCGGTATGTGTGTGTGTGTGTTGTCGGTGTGTGTGTGTGTTGTCGGTGTGTGTGTGTGTGTTGTCGGTGTGTGTGTGTTGTTGGTGTGTGTGTGTGTGTGTGTGTGTTGTCGGTGTGTGTATGTGTGTTGTCGGTGTGTGTGTGTGTGTGTTGTCGGTGTGTGTGTGTGTGTGTTGTCAGTGTGTGTGTGTGTGTTGTCGGGTGTGTGTGTGTGTGTGTGTGTGTGTGTGTGTGTGTGTGTGTGTGTGTGTGTGTGTGTGTGTGTGTGTTGTTGGTGTGTGTGTGTGAGTGTGTGTTGTCGGTGTGTGTGTGTGTGTGTGTTGTCGGTGTGTGTGTGTGTGTGTTGTCGGTGTGTGTGTGTGTGTTGTCGGTGTGTGTGTGTGTTGTGTGTGTGTGTGTTGTCGGTGTGTGTGTGTGTGTGTTGTCGGTGTGTGTGTGTGTTGTCGGTGTGTGTGTGTGTGTTGTCGGTATGTGTGTGTTGTCGGTGTGTGTGTGTGTTGTCGGTGTGTGTGTGTGTGTGTTGTCGGTGTGTGATTGTGTGTGTGTTGTCGGTGTGTGTGTGTTGTCGGTGTGTGTGTGTGTGTTGTCGGTGTGTTGTCGGTGTGTGTGTGTGTGTGGTAGGTGTGTTTGTGTGTGTTGTCGGTGTGTGTGTGTGTGTGTTGTCGGTGTGTGTGTGTGTGTTGTCGGTGTGTGTGTGTGTGTGTGTGTTGTGTGTGTGTGTGTTGTCGGTGTGTGTGTGTGTGTGTGTTGTCGGTGTGTGTGTGTGTGTGTGTGTTGTCTGTGTGTGTGTGTGTTGTCGGTGTGTGTGTGTGTGTTGTCGGTGTGTGTGTGTGTTGTCAGTGTGTGTGTGTGTGTTGTCGGTGTGTGTGTGTGTGTGTGTGTTGTCGGTGTGTGTGTGTGTCTGTGTTGTCGGTGTGTGTGTGTGTGTGTGTTGTCGGTGTGTGTGTTTGTTGTCTGTGTGTGTGTGTGTTGTCGGTGTGTGTGTGTGTTGTCGTTGTGTGTGTGTGTGTGTGTGTTGTCGGTGTGTGTGTGTGTGTTGTCAGTGTGTGTGTGTGTGTTGTCGGTGTGTGTGTGTGTGTGTGTTGTCGGTGTGTGTGTGTGTCTGTGTTGTCGGTGTGTGTGTGTGTGTGTGTGTGTGTTGTCGGTGTGTGTGTGTGTTGTCGGTGTGTGTGTGTGTGTTGTCTTTGTGTGTGTGTGTGTGTTGTCGGTGTGTGTGTGTGTGTTGTCGGTGTGTGTGTGTGTGTTGTCGGTGTGTGTGTGTGTGTGTGTGTCTTGTCGGTGTTTGTGTGTTGTCGTTGTGTGTGTGTGTGTGTGTGGTAGGTGTGTGTGTGTGTTGTCGGTGTGTGTGTGTGTGTGTTGTCGGTGTGTGTGTGTGTTGTCGGTGTGTGTGTGTGTTGTCGGTGTGTGTGTGTGTTGTTGGTGTGTGTGTGTGTTGTCGGTGTGTGTGTGTGTGTTGTCGGTGTGTGTGTGTGTGTTGTCGGTGTGTGTGTGTGTGTGTGTGTGTGTGTGTGTGTGTGTGTGTGTGTGTGTGTGTGTGTGTGTGTGTGTGTGTGTGTGTCGGTGTGTGTGTGTGTGTGTGTGTGTGTGTGTGTTGTCGGTGTGTGTGTGTGTTGTGTGTGTGTGTTGTCGGTGTGTGTGTGTGTGTGTTGTCGGTGTGTGTGTGTGTGTGTGTGTTGTCAGTGTGTGTGTGTGTGTGTTGTCGGTGTGTGTGTGTGTGTGTTGTCGGTGTGTGTGTGTGTGTGTGTTGTCGGTGTGTGTGTGTGTTGTGTGTGTGTGTGTGTTGTCAGTGTGTGTGTGTGTGTGTTGTCGGTGTGTTTGTGTGTGTGTTGTCGGTGTGTTGTCGGTGTGTGTGTGTGTTGTCGGTGTGTGTGTGTGTGTTGTCGGTGTGTGTGTGTGTGTGTGTTGTCGGTGTGTGTGTGTGTTGTGTGTGTGTGTGTGTTGTCAGTGTGTGTGTGTGTGTGTTGTCGGTGTGTGTGTGTGTGTGTGTGTGTGTCTTGTCGGTGTGTGTGTGTTGTCGTTGTGTGTGTGTGTGTGTGTGGTAGGTGTGTGTGTGTGTTGTCGGTATGTGTGTGTGTGTGTGTTGTCGGTGTGTGTGTGTGTTGTCGGTGTGTGTGTGTGTGT
>NC_138300.1:100000-105000 GCF_965601325.2 Salmo salar
TGTGTGTGTGTGTGTGTGTTGTCGGTGTGTGTGTGTGTGTGTTGTCAGTGTGTGTGTGTGTGTTGTCGGTGTGTGTGTGTGTGTGTGTGTGTGTGTGTGTGTGGTGTGTGTGTGTGTGTGTGTGTGTGTGTGTGTGTGTGTGTGTGTGTGTGTTGTCGGTGTGTGTGTGTGTTGTGTGTGTGTGTGTTGTCGGTGTGTGTGTGTGTGTGTTGTGTGTGTGTGTGTGTGTGTGTGTTGTCAGTGTGTGTGTGTGTGTGTTGTCGGTGTGTGTGTGTGTGTGTTGTCGGTGTGTGTGTGTGTGTGTGTTGTCGGTGTGTGTGTGTGTTGTGTGTGTGTGTGTGTTGTCGGTGTGTGTGTGTGTGTTATCGGTGTGTGTGTGTGTGTGTGTGTGTTGTCGGTGTGTGTGTGTGTGTGTGTGTTGTCGGTGTGTGTGTGTGTGTGTGTTGTCGGTATATGTGTGTTGTCGGTGCGTGTGTGTGTGTGTTGTCGGTGTGTGTGTGTGTGTGTTGTCGGTGTGTGTGTGTGTGTTGTCGGTGTGTGTGTGTGTGTGTGTTGTCGGTGTGTGTGTGTTGTCGGTGTGTGTGTGTGTGTGTTGTCGGTGTGTTGTCGGTGTGTGTGTGTGTTGTCGGTGTGTGTGTGTGTGTTGTCGGTGTGTGTGTGTGTTGTGTGTGTGTATGTGTTGTCAGTGTGTGTGTGTGTGTGTTGTCGGTGTGTGTGTGTGTGTGTGTGTGTGCGTGTGTCTTGTCGGTGTGTGTGTGTTGTCGTTGTGTGTGTGTGTGTGTGTGGTAGGTGTGTGTGTGTGTTGTCGGTATGTGTGTGTGTGTGTTGTCGGTGTGTGTGTGTGTTGTCGGTGTGTGTGTGTGTGTTGTCGGTGTGTGTGTGTTGTTGGTGTGTGTGTGTGTGTGTGTGTGTTGTCGGTGTGTGTATGTGTGTTGTCGGTGTGTGTGTGTGTGTGTTGTCGGTGTGTGTGTGTGTGTGTTGTCAGTGTGTGTGTGTGTGTTGTCGGTGTGTGTGTGTGTGTGTGTGTGTGTGTGTGTGTGTGTGTGTGTGTGTGTGTGTGTTGTCGGTGTGTGTGTGTGAGTGTGTGTTGTCGGTGTGTGTGTGTGTGTGTGTTGTCGGTGTGTGTGTGTGTGTGTGTTGTCGGTGTGTGTGTGTGTGTTGTCGGTGTGTGTGTGTGTTGTGTGTGTGTGTGTTGTCGGTGTGTGTGTGTGTGTGTTGTCGGTGTGTGTGTGTGTTGTCGGTGTGTGTGTGTGTGTGTGTGTGTGTTGTGTGTGTGTGTGTTGTCGGTGTGTGTGTGTGTGTGTGTTGTCGGTGTGTGTGTGTGTGTGTGTGTTGTGTGTGTGTGTGTTGTCGGTGTGTGTGTGTGTGTGTGTTGTCGGTGTGTGTGTGTGTGTGTGTTGTCAGTGTGTGTGTGTGTGTTGTCGGTGTGTGTGTGTGTGTGTGTGTTGTCGGTGTGTGTGTGTGTCTGTGTTGTCTGTGTGTGTGTGTGTGTGTGTGTTGTCGGTGTGTGTGTTTGTTGTCTGTGTGTGTGTGTGTTGTCGGTGTGTGTGTGTGTTGTCGTTGTGTGTGTGTGTGTGTGTGTTGTCGGTGTGTGTGTGTGTGTTGTCAGTGTGTGTGTGTGTGTTGTCGGTGTGTGTGTGTGTTGTCGGTGTGTGTGTGTGTTGTCGGTGTGTGTGTGTGTTGTCGGTATGTGTGTGTTGTCGGTGTGTGTGTGTGTTGTCGGTGTGTGTGTGTGTGTGTGTGTTGTCGGTGTGTGTGTGTGTGTTGTCAGTGTGTGTGTGTGTGTTGTCGGTGTGTGTGTGTGTTGTCGGTGTGTGTGTGTGTTGTCGGTGTGTGTGTGTGTTGTCGGTATGTGTGTGTTGTCGGTGTGTGTGTGTGTTGTCGGTGTGTGTGTGTGTGTGTGTTGTCGGTGTGTGATTGTGTGTGTGTTGTCGGTGTGTGTGTGTTGTCGGTGTTTGTGTGTGTGTTGTCGGTGTGTTGTCGGTGTGTGTGTGTGTGTGGTAGGTGTGTGTGTGTGTGTTGTCGGTGTGTGTGTGTGTGTGTTGTCGGTGTGTGTGTGTGTGTTGTCGGTGTGTGTGTGTGTGTGTGTGTGTGTTGTGTGTGTGTGTGTTGTCGGTGTGTGTGTGTGTGTGTTGTCGGTGTGTGTGTGTGTGTGTGTGTGTGTGTTGTGTGTGTGTGTGTTGTCGGTGTGTGTGTGTGTGTGTGTTGTCGGTGTGTGTGTGTGTGTGTGTGTTGTCAGTGTGTGTGTGTGTGTTGTCGGTGTGTGTGTGTGTGTGTGTGTTGTCGGTGTGTGTGTGTGTCTGTGTTGTCTGTGTGTGTGTGTGTGTGTGTTGTCGGTGTGTGTGTTTGTTGTCTGTGTGTGTGTGTGTTGTCGGTGTGTGTGTGTGTTGTCGTTGTGTGTGTGTGTGTGTGTGTTGTCGGTGTGTGTGTGTGTGTTGTCAGTGTGTGTGTGTGTGTTGTCGGTGTGTGTGTGTGTGTTGTCGGTGTGTGTGTGTGTCTGTGTTGTCGGTGTGTGTGTGTGTGTGTGTGTGTTGTCGGTGTGTGTGTGTGTTGTCGGTGTGTGTGTGTGTGTTGTCTTTGTGTGTGTGTGTGTGTGTTGTCGGTGTGTGTGTGTGTGTTGTCGGTGTGTGTGTGTGTGTTGTCGGTGTGTGTGTGTGTGTGTGTGTCTTGTCGGTGTTTGTGTGTTGTCGTTGTGTGTGTGTGTGTGTGTGGTAGGTGTGTGTGTGTGTTGTCGGTGTGTGTGTGTGTGTGTTGTCGGTGTGTGTGTGTGTTGTCGGTGTGTGTGTGTGTTGTCGGTGTGTGTGTGTGTTGTTGGTGTGTGTGTGTGTTGTCGGTGTGTGTGTGTGTGTTGTCGGTGTGTGTGTGTGTGTGTGTGTTGTCGGTGTGTGTGTGTGTGTGTTGTCAGTGTGTGTGTGTGTGTTGTCGGTGTGTGTGTGTGTGTGTGTGTGTGTGTGTGTGTGTGTGTGTGTGTGTGTGTGTGTGTGTGTGTGTGTGTGTGTGTGTGTGTGTGTTGTCGGTGTGTGTGTGTGTTGTGTGTGTGTGTGTTGTCGGTGTGTGTGTGTGTGTGTTGTCGGTGTGTGTGTGTGTGTGTGTTGTCAGTGTGTGTGTGTGTGTGTTGTCGGTGTGTGTGTGTGTGTGTTGTCGGTGTGTGTGTGTGTGTGTGTTGTCGGTGTGTGTGTGTGTTGTGTGTGTGTGTGTGTTGTCGGTGTGTGTGTGTGTGTTATCGGTGTGTGTGTGTGTGTGTGTGTGTTGTCGGTGTGTGTGTGTGTGTGTTGTCGGTGTGTGTGTGTGTGTGTGTTGTCGGTATATGTGTGTTGTCGGTGCGTGTGTGTGTGTGTTGTCGGTGTGTGTGTGTGTGTGTTGTCGGTGTGTGTGTGTGTGTTGTCGGTGTGTGTGTGTGTGTGTGTTGTCGGTGTGTGTGTGTTGTCGGTGTGTGTGTGTGTGTGTTGTCGGTGTGTTGTCGGTGTGTGTGTGTGTTGTCGGTGTGTGTGTGTGTGTTGTCGGTGTGTGTGTGTGTTGTGTGTGTGTATGTGTTGTCAGTGTGTGTGTGTGTGTGTTGTCGGTGTGTGTGTGTGTGTGTGTGTGTGCGTGTGTCTTGTCGGTGTGTGTGTGTTGTCGTTGTGTGTGTGTGTGTGTGTGGTAGGTGTGTGTGTGTGTGTTGTCGGTATGTGTGTGTGTGTGTTGTCGGTGTGTGTGTGTGTTGTCGGTGTGTGTGTGTGTGTTGTCGGTGTGTGTGTGTTGTTGGTGTGTGTGTGTGTGTGTGTGTGTTGTCGGTGTGTGTATGTGTGTTGTCGGTGTGTGTGTGTGTGTGTTGTCGGTGTGTGTGTGTGTGTGTTGTCAGTGTGTGTGTGTGTGTTGTCGGTGTGTGTGTGTGTGTGTGTGTGTGTGTGTGTGTGTGTGTGTGTGTGTGTGTGTGTCGGTGTGTGTGTGTGAGTGTGTGTTGTCGGTGTGTGTGTGTGTGTGTGTTGTCGGTGTGTGTGTGTGTGTGTGTTGTCGGTGTGTGTGTGTGTGTTGTCGGTGTGTGTGTGTGTTGTGTGTGTGTGTGTTGTCGGTGTGTGTGTGTGTGTGTTGTCGGTGTGTGTGTGTGTTGTCGGTGTGTGTGTGTGTGTGTGTGTGTGTTGTGTGTGTGTGTGTTGTCGGTGTGTGTGTGTGTGTGTGTTGTCGGTGTGTGTGTGTGTGTGTGTGTTGTGTGTGTGTGTGTTGTCGGTGTGTGTGTGTGTGTGTGTTGTCGGTGTGTGTGTGTGTGTGTGTTGTCAGTGTGTGTGTGTGTGTTGTCGGTGTGTGTGTGTGTGTGTGTGTTGTCGGTGTGTGTGTGTGTCTGTGTTGTCTGTGTGTGTGTGTGTGTGTGTTGTCGGTGTGTGTGTTTGTTGTCTGTGTGTGTGTGTGTTGTCGGTGTGTGTGTGTGTTGTCGTTGTGTGTGTGTGTGTGTGTGTTGTCGGTGTGTGTGTGTGTGTTGTCAGTGTGTGTGTGTGTGTTGTCGGTGTGTGTGTGTGTGTGTGTTGTCGGTGTGTGTGTGTGTCTGTGTTGTCGGTGTGTGTGTGTGTGTGTGTGTGTGTTGTCGGTGTGTGTGTGTGTTGTCGGTGTGTGTGTGTGTGTTGTCTTTGTGTGTGTGTGTGTGTTGTCGGTGTGTGTGTGTGTGTTGTCGGTGTGTGTGTGTGTGTTGTCGGTGTGTGTGTGTGTGTGTGTGTCTTGTCGGTGTTTGTGTGTTGTCGTTGTGTGTGTGTGTGTGTGTGTGGTAGGTGTGTGTGTGTATTGTCGGTGTGTGTGTGTGTGTGTTGTCGGTGTGTGTGTGTGTTGTCGGTGTGTGTGTGTGTTGTCGGTGTGTGTGTGTGTTGTTGGTGTGTGTGTGTGTTGTCGGTGTGTGTGTGTGTGTTGTCGGTGTGTGTGTGTGTGTGTGTGTTGTCGGTGTGTGTGTGTGTGTTGTCAGTGTGTGTGTGTGTGTTGTCGGTGTGTGTGTGTGTGTATGTGTGTGTGTGTGTGTGTGTGTGTGTGTGTGTGTG
>NC_138300.1:110000-117500 GCF_965601325.2 Salmo salar
GTGGTGTGTGTGTGTGTGTGTGTGTGTGTGTGTGTGTGTGTGTGTGTGTGTGTGTGTGTGTGTGTGTGTGTGTGTGTTGTCGGTGTGTGTGTGTGTTGTGTGTGTGTGTGTTGTCGGTGTGTGTGTGTGTGTGTTGTCGGTGTGTGTGTGTGTGTGTGTTGTCAGTGTGTGTGTGTGTGTGTTGTCGGTGTGTGTGTGTGTGTGTGTTGTCGGTGTGTGTGTGTGTGTGTGTTGTCGGTGTGTGTGTGTGTTGTGTGTGTGTGTGTGTTGTCGGTGTGTGTGTGTGTGTTATCGGTGTGTGTGTGTGTGTGTGTGTGTTGTCGGTGTGTGTGTGTGTGTGTGTGTTGTCGGTGTGTGTGTGTGTGTGTGTTGTCGGTATATGTGTGTTGTCGGTGCGTGTGTGTGTGTGTTGTCGGTGTGTGTGTGTGTGTGTTGTCGGTGTGTGTGTGTGTGTTGTCGGTGTGTGTGTGTGTGTGTGTTGTCGGTGTGTGTGTGTTGTCGGTGTGTGTGTGTGTGTGTTGTCGGTGTGTTGTCGGTGTGTGTGTGTGTTGTCGGTGTGTGTGTGTGTGTTGTCGGTGTGTGTGTGTGTTGTGTGTGTGTATGTGTTGTCAGTGTGTGTGTGTGTGTGTTGTCGGTGTGTGTGTGTGTGTGTGTGTGTGCGTGTGTCTTGTCGGTGTGTGTGTGTTGTCGTTGTGTGTGTGTGTGTGTGTGGTAGGTGTGTGTGTGTGTTGTCGGAATGTGTGTGTGTGTGTTGTCGGTGTGTGTGTGTGTTGTCGGTGTGTGTGTGTGTGTTGTCGGTGTGTGTGTGTTGTTGGTGTGTGTGTGTGTGTGTGTGTGTTGTCGGTGTGTGTATGTGTGTTGTCGGTGTGTGTGTGTGTGTTGTCGGTGTGTGTGTGTGTGTGTTGTCAGTGTGTGTGTGTGTGTTGTCGGTGTGTGTGTGTGTGTGTGTGTGTGTGTGTGTGTGTGTGTGTGTGTTGTCGGTGTGTGTGTGTGAGTGTGTGTTGTCGGTGTGTGTGTGTGTGTGTGTTGTCGGTGTGTGTGTGTGTGTGTGTTGTCGGTGTGTGTGTGTGTGTTGTCGGTGTGTGTGTGTGTTGTGTGTGTGTGTGTTGTCGGTGTGTGTGTGTGTGTGTTGTCGGTGTGTGTGTGTGTTGTCGGTGTGTGTGTGTTGTGTGTGTGTGTGTTGTCGGTGTGTGTGTGTGTGTGTGTTGTCGGTGTGTGTGTGTGTGTGTGTGTTGTGTGTGTGTGTGTTGTCGGTGTGTGTGTGTGTGTGTGTTGTCGGTGTGTGTGTGTGTGTGTGTTGTCAGTGTGTGTGTGTGTGTTGTCGGTGTGTGTGTGTGTGTGTGTGTTGTCGGTGTGTGTGTGTGTCTGTGTTGTCTGTGTGTGTGTGTGTGTGTGTTGTCGGTGTGTGTGTTTGTTGTCTGTGTGTGTGTGTTGTCGGTGTGTGTGTGTGTTGTCGTTGTGTGTGTGTGTGTGTGTGTTGTCGGTGTGTGTGTGTGTGTTGTCAGTGTGTGTGTGTGTGTTGTCGGTGTGTGTGTGTGTGTGTGTTGTCGGTGTGTGTGTGTGTCTGTGTTGTCGGTGTGTGTGTGTGTGTGTGTGTGTGTTGTCGGTGTGTGTGTGTGTTGTCGGTGTGTGTGTGTGTGTTGTCTTTGTGTGTGTGTGTGTGTTGTCGGTGTGTGTGTGTGTGTTGTCGGTGTGTGTGTGTGTGTTGTCGGTGTGTGTGTGTGTGTGTGTGTCTTGTCGGTGTTTGTGTGTTGTCGTTGTGTGTGTGTGTGTGTGTGTGGTAGGTGTGTGTGTGTATTGTCGGTGTGTGTGTGTGTGTGTTGTCGGTGTGTGTGTGTGTTGTCGGTGTGTGTGTGTGTTGTCGGTGTGTGTGTGTGTTGTTGGTGTGTGTGTGTGTTGTCGGTGTGTGTGTGTGTGTTGTCGGTGTGTGTGTGTGTGTGTGTGTTGTCGGTGTGTGTGTGTGTGTTGTCAGTGTGTGTGTGTGTGTTGTCGGTGTGTGTGTGTGTGTATGTGTGTGTGTGTGTGTGTGTGTGTGTGTGTGTGTGTGTGTGTGTGTGTGTGTGTGTGTGTTGTCGGTGTGTGTGTGTGTGTGTGTGTGTTGTCGGTGTGTGTGTGTGTTGTGTGTGTGTGTGTTGTCGGTGTGTGTGTGTGTGTGTTGTCGGTGTGTGTGTGTGTGTGTGTGTTGTCGGTGTGTGTGTGTGTGTGTTGTCAGTGTGTGTGTGTGTGTTGTCGGTGTGTGTGTGTGTGTGTGTGTGGTGTGTGTGTGTGTGTGTGTGTGTGTGTGTGTGTGTGTGTGTGTGTGTGTGTGTGTGTGTGTGTTGTCGGTGTGTGTGTGTGTTGTGTGTGTGTGTGTTGTCGGTGTGTGTGTGTGTGTGTTGTGTGTGTGTGTGTGTGTGTGTGTTGTCAGTGTGTGTGTGTGTGTGTTGTCGGTGTGTGTGTGTGTGTGTTGTCGGTGTGTGTGTGTGTGTGTGTTGTCGGTGTGTGTGTGTGTTGTGTGTGTGTGTGTGTTGTCGGTGTGTGTGTGTGTGTTATCGGTGTGTGTGTGTGTGTGTGTGTGTTGTCGGTGTGTGTGTGTGTGTGTGTGTTGTCGGTGTGTGTGTGTGTGTGTGTTGTCGGTATATGTGTGTTGTCGGTGCGTGTGTGTGTGTGTTGTCGGTGTGTGTGTGTGTGTGTTGTCGGTGTGTGTGTGTGTGTTGTCGGTGTGTGTGTGTGTGTGTGTTGTCGGTGTGTGTGTGTTGTCGGTGTGTGTGTGTGTGTGTTGTCGGTGTGTTGTCGGTGTGTGTGTGTGTTGTCGGTGTGTGTGTGTGTGTTGTCGGTGTGTGTGTGTGTTGTGTGTGTGTATGTGTTGTCAGTGTGTGTGTGTGTGTGTTGTCGGTGTGTGTGTGTGTGTGTGTGTGTGCGTGTGTCTTGTCGGTGTGTGTGTGTTGTCGTTGTGTGTGTGTGTGTGTGTGGTAGGTGTGTGTGTGTGTTGTCGGTATGTGTGTGTGTGTGTTGTCGGTGTGTGTGTGTGTTGTCGGTGTGTGTGTGTGTGTTGTCGGTGTGTGTGTGTTGTTGGTGTGTGTGTGTGTGTGTGTGTGTTGTCGGTGTGTGTATGTGTGTTGTCGGTGTGTGTGTGTGTGTGTTGTCGGTGTGTGTGTGTGTGTGTTGTCAGTGTGTGTGTGTGTGTTGTCGGTGTGTGTGTGTGTGTGTGTGTGTGTGTGTGTGTGTGTGTGTGTGTGTGTGTGTGTTGTCGGTGTGTGTGTGTGAGTGTGTGTTGTCGGTGTGTGTGTGTGTGTGTGTTGTCGGTGTGTGTGTGTGTGTGTGTTGTCGGTGTGTGTGTGTGTGTTGTCGGTGTGTGTGTGTGTTGTGTGTGTGTGTGTTGTCGGTGTGTGTGTGTGTGTGTTGTCGGTGTGTGTGTGTGTTGTCGGTGTGTGTGTGTGTGTGTGTGTGTGTTGTGTGTGTGTGTGTTGTCGGTGTGTGTGTGTGTGTGTGTTGTCGGTGTGTGTGTGTGTGTGTGTGTTGTGTGTGTGTGTGTTGTCGGTGTGTGTGTGTGTGTGTGTTGTCGGTGTGTGTGTGTGTGTGTGTTGTCAGTGTGTGTGTGTGTGTTGTCGGTGTGTGTGTGTGTGTGTGTGTTGTCGGTGTGTGTGTGTGTCTGTGTTGTCTGTGTGTGTGTGTGTGTGTGTTGTCGGTGTGTGTGTTTGTTGTCTGTGTGTGTGTGTGTTGTCGGTGTGTGTGTGTGTTGTCGTTGTGTGTGTGTGTGTGTGTGTTGTCGGTGTGTGTGTGTGTGTTGTCAGTGTGTGTGTGTGTGTTGTCGGTGTGTGTGTGTGTTGTCGGTGTGTGTGTGTGTTGTCGGTGTGTGTGTGTGTTGTCGGTATGTGTGTGTTGTCGGTGTGTGTGTGTGTTGTCGGTGTGTGTGTGTGTGTGTGTGTTGTCGGTGTGTGTGTGTGTGTTGTCAGTGTGTGTGTGTGTGTTGTCGGTGTGTGTGTGTGTTGTCGGTGTGTGTGTGTGTTGTCGGTGTGTGTGTGTGTTGTCGGTATGTGTGTGTTGTCGGTGTGTGTGTGTGTTGTCGGTGTGTGTGTGTGTGTGTGTTGTCGGTGTGTGATTGTGTGTGTGTTGTCGGTGTGTGTGTGTTGTCGGTGTTTGTGTGTGTGTTGTCGGTGTGTTGTCGGTGTGTGTGTGTGTGTGGTAGGTGTGTGTGTGTGTGTTGTCGGTGTGTGTGTGTGTGTGTTGTCGGTGTGTGTGTGTGTGTTGTCGGTGTGTGTGTGTGTGTGTGTGTGTGTTGTGTGTGTGTGTGTTGTCGGTGTGTGTGTGTGTGTGTTGTCGGTGTGTGTGTGTGTGTGTGTGTGTGTGTGTGTGTGTGTGTGTTGTCGGTGTGTGTGTGTGTGTGTGTTGTCGGTGTGTGTGTGTGTGTGTGTGTTGTCAGTGTGTGTGTGTGTGTTGTCGGTGTGTGTGTGTGTGTGTGTGTTGTCGGTGTGTGTGTGTGTCTGTGTTGTCTGTGTGTGTGTGTGTGTGTGTTGTCGGTGTGTGTGTTTGTTGTCTGTGTGTGTGTGTGTTGTCGGTGTGTGTGTGTGTTGTCGTTGTGTGTGTGTGTGTGTGTGTTGTCGGTGTGTGTGTGTGTGTTGTCAGTGTGTGTGTGTGTGTTGTCGGTGTGTGTGTGTGTGTTGTCGGTGTGTGTGTGTGTCTGTGTTGTCGGTGTGTGTGTGTGTGTGTGTGTGTTGTCGGTGTGTGTGTGTGTTGTCGGTGTGTGTGTGTGTGTTGTCTTTGTGTGTGTGTGTGTGTGTTGTCGGTGTGTGTGTGTGTGTTGTCGGTGTGTGTGTGTGTGTTGTCGGTGTGTGTGTGTGTGTGTGTGTCTTGTCGGTGTTTGTGTGTTGTCGTTGTGTGTGTGTGTGTGTGTGGTAGGTGTGTGTGTGTGTTGTCGGTGTGTGTGTGTGTGTGTTGTCGGTGTGTGTGTGTGTTGTCGGTGTGTGTGTGTGTTGTCGGTGTGTGTGTGTGTTGTTGGTGTGTGTGTGTGTTGTCGGTGTGTGTGTGTGTGTTGTCGGTGTGTGTGTGTGTGTGTGTGTTGTCGGTGTGTGTGTGTGTGTGTTGTCAGTGTGTGTGTGTGTGTTGTCGGTGTGTGTGTGTGTGTGTGTGTGTGTGTGTGTGTGTGTGTGTGTGTGTGTGTGTGTGTGTGTGTGTGTGTGTGTGTGTGTGTGTGTGTGTTGTCGGTGTGTGTGTGTGTTGTGTGTGTGTGTGTTGTCGGTGTGTGTGTGTGTGTGTTGTCGGTGTGTGTGTGTGTGTGTGTTGTCAGTGTGTGTGTGTGTGTGTTGTCGGTGTGTGTGTGTGTGTGTTGTCGGTGTGTGTGTGTGTGTGTGTTGTCGGTGTGTGTGTGTGTTGTGTGTGTGTGTGTGTTGTCGGTGTGTGTGTGTGTGTTATCGGTGTGTGTGTGTGTGTGTGTGTGTTGTCGGTGTGTGTGTGTGTGTGTGTGTTGTCGGTGTGTGTGTGTGTGTGTGTTGTCGGTATATGTGTGTTGTCGGTGCGTGTGTGTGTGTGTTGTCGGTGTGTGTGTGTGTGTGTTGTCGGTGTGTGTGTGTGTGTTGTCGGTGTGTGTGTGTGTGTGTGTTGTCGGTGTGTGTGTGTTGTCGGTGTGTGTGTGTGTGTGTTGTCGGTGTGTTGTCGGTGTGTGTGTGTGTTGTCGGTGTGTGTGTGTGTGTTGTCGGTGTGTGTGTGTGTTGTGTGTGTGTATGTGTTGTCAGTGTGTGTGTGTGTGTGTTGTCGGTGTGTGTGTGTGTGTGTGTGTGTGCGTGTGTCTTGTCGGTGTGTGTGTGTTGTCGTTGTGTGTGTGTGTGTGTGTGGTAGGTGTGTGTGTGTGTTGTCGGTATGTGTGTGTGTGTGTTGTCGGTGTGTGTGTGTGTTGTCGGTGTGTGTGTGTGTGTTGTCGGTGTGTGTGTGTTGTTGGTGTGTGTGTGTGTGTGTGTGTGTTGTCGGTGTGTGTATGTGTGTTGTCGGTGTGTGTGTGTGTGTGTTGTCGGTGTGTGTGTGTGTGTGTTGTCAGTGTGTGTGTGTGTGTTGTCGGTGTGTGTGTGTGTGTGTGTGTGTGTGTGTGTGTGTGTGTGTGTGTGTGTGTGTGTGTTGTCGGTGTGTGTGTGTGAGTGTGTGTTGTCGGTGTGTGTGTGTGTGTGTGTTGTCGGTGTGTGTGTGTGTGTGTGTTGTCGGTGTGTGTGTGTGTGTTGTCGGTGTGTGTGTGTGTTGTGTGTGTGTGTGTTGTCGGTGTGTGTGTGTGTGTGTTGTCGGTGTGTGTGTGTGTTGTCGGTGTGTGTGTGTGTGTGTGTGTGTGTTGTGTGTGTGTGTGTTGTCGGTGTGTGTGTGTGTGTGTGTTGTCGGTGTGTGTGTGTGTGTGTGTGTTGTGTGTGTGTGTGTTGTCGGTGTGTGTGTGTGTGTGTGTTGTCGGTGTGTGTGTGTGTGTGTGTTGTCAGTGTGTGTGTGTGTGTTGTCGGTGTGTGTGTGTGTGTGTGTGTTGTCGGTGTGTGTGTGTGTCTGTGTTGTCTGTGTGTGTGTGTGTGTGTGTTGTCGGTGTGTGTGTTTGTTGTCTGTGTGTGTGTGTGTTGTCGGTGTGTGTGTGTGTTGTCGTTGTGTGTGTGTGTGTGTGTGTTGTCGGTGTGTGTGTGTGTGTTGTCAGTGTGTGTGTGTGTGTTGTCGGTGTGTGTGTGTGTGTGTGTTGTCGGTGTGTGTGTGTGTCTGTGTTGTCGGTGTGTGTGTGTGTGTGTGTGTGTGTTGTCGGTGTGTGTGTGTGTTGTCGGTGTGTGTGTGTGTGTTGTCTTTGTGTGTGTGTGTGTGTTGTCGGTGTGTGTGTGTGTGTTGTCGGTGTGTGTGTGTGTGTTGTCGGTGTGTGTGTGTGTGTGTGTGTCTTGTCGGTGTTTGTGTGTTGTCGTTGTGTGTGTGTGTGTGTGTGTGGTAGGTGTGTGTGTGTATTGTCGGTGTGTGTGTGTGTGTGTTGTCGGTGTGTGTGTGTGTTGTCGGTGTGTGTGTGTGTTGTCGGTGTGTGTGTGTGTTGTTGGTGTGTGTGTGTGTTGTCGGTGTGTGTGTGTGTGTTGTCGGTGTGTGTGTGTGTGTGTGTGTTGTCGGTGTGTGTGTGTGTGTTGTCAGTGTGTGTGTGTGTGTTGTCGGTGTGTGTGTGTGTGTATGTGTGGTGTGTGTGTGTGTGTGTGTGTGTGTGTGTGTGTGTGTGTGTGTGTGTGTGTGTGTTGTCGGTGTGTGTGTGTGTGTGTGTGTGTTGTCGGTGTGTGTGTGTGTTGTGTGTGTGTGTGTTGTCGGTGTGTGTGTGTGTGTGTTGTCGGTGTGTGTGTGTGTGTGTGTGTGTGTTGTCAGTGTGTGTGTGTGTGTCGTTGTCGGTGTGTGTGTGTGTGTGTTGTCGGTGTGTGTGTGTGTGTGTGTGTTGTCGGTGTGTGTGTGTGTTGTCGGTGTGTGTGTGTGTGTGTGTTGTCGGTGTGTGTGTGTTGTCGGTGCGTGTGTGTGTGTGTTGTCGGTGTGTGTGTGTGTGTTGTC